>NC_068982.1:182244108-182249067 GCF_001194135.2 Octopus bimaculoides | reverse complement strand
TATATATATATATATATATATATATATATATATCGTTACCAACTGTTTACTGCGACTTATATATCTCCAATATATGCAATATTCGATTTCTTCTTAGAATAGGAGCTGCTCGCTAGCATCTCGTTAATTACAGTTGCTATAGTAAGTACATTATGGACTGGACATTTGTGAGTAAAAGGGTTTGTGGAGTCCAATTCGTGTATACTTTATAAGAGGCATTCTGTTGGACATAAACATCTTTTAAAATCTTTTGGAAATCTCCAATGTTAATCACATCGTTTCCGTGTGGAGAATGATTTGTCAGTTTTTCAATTCTGTTGTATGGAAACCTAAAATTATGAGGTTTCTAAATAAATAATGTGCTACGTTGCCTACTACAAACATTAATTCGGTTATACCTAAAAGAATTCATATTCACTGTATAAAAGCTGTTATTTTATTAGTAGTTTACTAGAAATGTTCTCAATAAATTTAAATGTTGTATCTCCATCAAATTTATAGCTGCTATATAGCAAGATAATATTACTAGCTCCAGTAGTTGGTAGTGTGAGGGATTGGCAGAATCGTAGGGCAACGGGCGAAATATATTGCGTTATTTAGTAACAGAGATTTCACTGTTCGAATCCCGCCTTCCATAATTCTTGCGTCAGATTAGTGTTATCTATTATTGTTGTTGTGGTTCATGTTTATTCAGGCACAAGTGAACCCTAATCCATCAGGTCGTTGATCAGAAACCTACTATCAGTGACCGTCTTTCTTTTCAACAAATAAGTTCTGTGCATTTAAGGCGGTGAGCAGTCAGAATCGTTAACACGCCGAACAAATTGGTTAGCAACATTTTGACCGTCTTTGTGTTCTGAGTTCAAATTACGCGGAGATCGACTTTGTTTTCCATCCTTTCAGGATCAATAAAATAGGTAACACTTGAGTACTGGAGTCGATGTAATCGACTTATCACACCCACTCCGAAATCACAGGTCTCGTACCAAAATTTAAAACCAATATGTTCTCGCTCAAACACACGATATCGCATCTAGAGTGACGATATTTTCTGTACCCTCTGATGGCTTGGTTATCAATAATTCCTCCTACGTATACCATTATGTTCTATACTCAAAGCAATGTCATTTTGCATATGAAGGGACAATTTGTTGTATACATAAGTTTATATCTTTTATGATATCCAACAGCGGCTAGTGAGAATGCTAGATGCATTTCTACCTCGTTCTGCATTGTCAATAGCATGTAATCACACCCAAAGATATATCTCACCAGCGATATATAGGATATAATGAATAAAGAATTACTGCGGTTGCGTATAGGCGCTGGTGTTGTGTATATTTTCAGTATCCTAGTGTAATTACATATTAACTTAGAATGTGGATACGGGAAGAACATTTAAGTTCTCACATAAATAAACTTCAGTGTAATAGCAACTGAAGCAATGATGCTTATACACATTTTCATATCACAAACAGTGAAATTTATTGGGTATAAAAGCCTGTTAAAAGCAAAACAAAATTACTAACGTATATATTGCGATCTCTACCATGACAGCCACATCCAAATGGTATCAATTAGTACAACTACCAAAAATGTTATAAGTGTATCTATCTGTGTTTTTGAAATCTCGGATTCCACTGTAAGTGTGTTATCAAGTGGAGTCACTTTAAAGAAACAAAACTGACAATCCATTAACGAATTTCCTCCCTTCAGAAATTAATTATTAAATTATGTTCATATATTCCTCTCCTATGTAAATGATTAACTATATTTCCTTACACACCAAATCCCACGAGCTTTTGTGTTTACTCAACTCATTTTTTTAATATATACATATATATAGACAGGTCTATAAAATTCCTTCGTGTAACATAAAGAAAAGTTTTGTTTGCAAAGCGGACTGTATTGTTCCAATCTCAATGGCTGTTTATTTTATGTTTCAGCATTTGCTTTGAAATAAAACACAAATCGATTTACTTGTCTATTCCCATGTTAAAATAATAACTCATGATAATTATTTCTTGATCCCCATCTGTTGCTGCAATTTTTATTATTTCCTTTTTTTTTTTGTTCACATTTCAAAACATATTCTTGTCGATTTTATTGCTCTTTGTCATGGTGTTTACAATATATACCATTCTTTGAAATAAAACAGAAACAAGTAAATTCCAGACAATAAAATTGCTGTTTATGAGTCGTCAGAAAAAAAAAAAAAACACATAAAGGAAAATATAAATGAAAACAAAAAACTAATTTGTTGAATGCAAATACTCACTTTTACTTATGAACGTTCGAACTACGTAAAAGATTCTAAGCAGTGTTTATTTTGACATATTTTATAGCCAACTATAAAATATTCAGAAAGACGAATAGAAAGGAAGTTGAAAATATATTCAATTTCTTTACATGTCTGTAGATGTGTGTATTTTATTATTAGTTTGATGTGATATGGATATGTGATTAAAACAGTGTTTGTTTTTTCTTTCACTTGCATTTGCATCCGCGTGTCCTTGTTTAGGTGGTCATTTTCAGCAAATGATACTTTAAATATGTAGTACGAATGCTCTGCAAAATAACGTTTATATCTTCTATATTTCAAGGTCCTACTCAGATTATGATAAGTATTTAAGCATTTATATGCAAGAAGTAACAAAGGAACATATCGAGAAATCTACTTGTAAATCAACAAATCTAGATATGATCTGAGTTAATATATTTCCCGAAGGACAATTTTCAGACTGCAATGAAAGCTAGAAATGTGCATGAATACATATCCAAACTGTACTATTTCCAATAAGTAAACCAATACAGATCTTTCTCACGAAAGTAAAACGCATCACACATTTAGATGTAAATATTGCAGTATTTTTCTCTTTTCCAAGAGAATTTTGATAGTTTGACTAGATAATACAAATCGCTTACACCCAAACCTTCGATTTACTTAACTTGATAAATATGAACCTTTGCACGATTAACAATGATTATAAGTGATGCCTAATATGTATATATCACCAAGAGTAAACAACATGAAATGCGAAAACAAATGAGTTCAATACGCAAACAACGAGAGAAACAAATGGAAAACAGTATTGAACGGCACGCATCCATTTCCAAGTAAGTTTATCTTAATCTTTTTGATGCGACTCTACTCTACACTGTTTTCTCCCCTTCACCATTTTCTATCTGTCTCTCTATCTCATTCTTTCTCCATTACACTCTCTCGTTGCTCACACGTGACCATTATCCATAATTATTTTCCTTACGTGACCATCCTCCTTTTCTTCCAGGGCTGTGCTAAGTACTGGACGTATACTATTTCTCTTCTATCTTTTCTCTTGTCAAAGAAAATAATTCTCCAGAGTTCGCTATTTTACCCACGTTCTGGTCTAATGAATCTCTATGTTTGTTTTCGTTTGGTTTACTTGTATATCTTCAATGTCCTATTTTTGTTCTCAACTTCGACTCTTCATAAATCCTAAATATTATTTTGGTACTTATGGGAGCAAATGTCTTCGAAGACTCATATTAACGTTCAGTGCTCGAAATGAATAGCAGATAGACAACTCAAAACTGATCAAGGGTCGTTATTTGTGTTACTTGCCCTGTTTTCCATTTGTTTCGCTCGCTGTTTGCGTATTGATCTCATTTATTTTCATATTTCATGTTGTTTACTGTTGGTGACGTCCTGTACCCATATATGCATATATTATTATTTAATTGAACGCCACGCATCCATTTCCAAGTAAGTTTCTCTCTTTCTCTCTCTCTCTCTCTCTCTCTCTCTCTCTCTCTCTCTCTCTATATATATATATATATATATATATATATATATATATATATATATATATGTGTGCATGTGTGTGTGTGTATAATGTGATAGGTATGATCTAGGGGGCCAAATATAAGAAGTTAGATATTTTTGAGCATTTATGCAGCTAGTACAGATGACAGAACGTGGACAATATCCCCCAAAACAACTCTTTTAACATCGTAAGTTATACACTTCTTTCCATATTGAAATGAAAAGAACGTTCAGTAAGCTAACATTTACTATACAACTCACAGTTTACCGACACGAGTTGCTAAAAATGCGAATAAAAATCAGAGTAAGGAACAGGACAAGCAAAACACGGTCTGCGAACGTTTCATATCAAAGTTGTTTACAATGTCACAGTAAGAAGAAAAAATGAATTTAAAAACTATCCGTAGCACGAATGATTAGTTAAAAAAAAAAGAAGAAAAGGAAGAAAACAAAGCCAAAATGAAATGGCCAATGAAAGTATCAGTTAGAGAGTAGGTCAACTTAAGAAGAAATAATGTGGTGTGTATACAGACGATTCTGTTATGTGATGTTGATAAGCCACAAAAAGGGCGAAACATCGACGTCCGTCGCTCCTGAATGTGATCTGGGCTGATTTGTTTCGCTTGTCTGTGACTTTCGAGTGTTTTACCATCGGCACTTCCTGAGATTCATCTCCACCGCGGAATGTGGCGGCCTTCCGGAAAAACAAATAGGGGTCGTGTATTGAGTGCATGTGTTCGGTAAGGATTACAACACTAACGCTGCATCTAATACGTATTTGAATTTATTCTTACACAATCATCCTCGGTGCATACTAGCAAATGGTTTTTACACTCTTTGTAATGGACAGTTGATTCAGTGCGCCTCAAATTCGGTTCAGGTAGATGATGTTTATAAGTCACAAAAACAGGTGAAATATGTACGCCCTTCGCTGATGAATAGGCTTCAGTGTGATTTGTCTTACCTGTCTAAGAATTTTAGGTGTTTTAACACTCGGCGAAATGAGGGCGTTACTTTTATTGCGCCAAAGGCAACCTTCGAGGTAGCAAGCATGGCTTCTGCATTGATTATGTGCGTTCGTTAATATATATATATATATATTTTACGTGCATATGCATATATATATACATACCTACATACATACATACATATAT
>NC_068982.1:182242257-182243185 GCF_001194135.2 Octopus bimaculoides | reverse complement strand
ATATATATATATATATTTTACGTGCATATGCATATATATATACATATATACACACACACATGTTTGTATGTATATATGTATGTCTGTATGCATGTATGCATGTAAGCATATATATATATATATATTTATATATCTATGTATATATAGGTATGTATAGACTTTTTAAGCTCTTTCTTTTCAGATTTATTTCTCATGAGACAATTATTTTTAATGTTTACCACAGTTTTCGGTATGTAACCCCACCACACATACACTCACATACACACACCCAGTCACACAGACACACACACGCAAACACACAGACGCACGCACACACACACACACACACACAAGAACACATGAATAGTACATGCTTGTATTCGAAGTTAGCTAAAATATATTTTTTAGTATTATCTATTTCAGTTTTGTCTTTTTCATCCCCTTTTTCATTTACATTGTTAAATGTATACATACATATATACATTTATATGCGCGCGCGCACACACACACACACACACACACACAGACACACATATTTGTAGTCTGTATTCTCTGTTTTGGGACTTTTATTACTTCACGGCTGGCTTTTACTCCTTTGTTAATACACCCCTAATAATTTATCTCGTTAGCTGTCTAGAGCTGTTACTCTATATTTCGTTGTTTCTTAATATCTATTTGACGCTCTTGAGTAAAGCAAATTTATTACTATCCCTCCCGCTCCATTTCTTCTCTACCTAACATCCATTTTCTTCGTCTTAATGACGTCTGTAAATACACCTACCTTATTTCCATCTAGCATAACCTGCCCTAACAAATACTTCATAGTCCATTTGATTTTAGTTTCTTTCTTTCTCTCTTTCTTTCTTTCTTTCTTTCTTTCTTTCTTTCTTTCTTTCTTTCTTTCTTTCTTTCTTTCTTTCTTTCTTTCTTTCTTTCTTTCTTTCTTCAG
>NC_068982.1:182238440-182239966 GCF_001194135.2 Octopus bimaculoides | reverse complement strand
ATATGTATGTATGTATATATATGTATATATATGTATATATATATACACACCTATGTGTGTCTGTCTCTTTGTGTCTATATTTGTCCCCTTACATCACCACTTGACAACCGGCGTTGGTGTGCGTAGCAGTTCGACAAAAAAAAAACAAAAAAAAACGATAGAATAAGTACTAGACTTAAAATGTAAGTCCCGGGGTCAATTTGTTCGACTAAAACCCTTCATGGCAGTGCTCCAGCATGGCCGCAGTCAAATGAGTGAAACAAGTAAAAACAAATAAAACAATAAAACAATGCTCCCAACAACTTTACTTTATGATCACGATCTGGATGGTCACGAATCACCATCACGCTATCAATGTATACTATCTAATATCTAAATTAATAGTATATACTATTAACTTTTCATGTTTAATTAATGTTTGTTCCTTATCCAAGTAAGAAAAATGAATTAATTATGTTCATTTATAAACTGGATATATTGTGGCTCTATCAGTCTAAATATCAGAAGACCTTCGGAACCTTGCGTCGTCAAATAGAATACAAAAGAAATGGAATTTCATTTAGTACATATTGAATATCTAAGGATTTCCGGGAATGTGTATGCATATGGAGTGATTAGAAACGTTAGCTGCGAAGTCGGTCGTTTATTGTTTCAGATGAAATGTGATCATTAATAGTTAATCATGATCACAAAGGTGAAATTGTGGAAAGGAAATAATATAATTGCTTCGTTTCTTGATAATTAGGAATGACTAAAGACTTGCACGGAACAGTATCGTAATAAATGGCAAGCGATTTGATGATAGTAGTTTCTTCGTAAATATATTAATTTGACCTGATCAGGTTGCTGCAGCTAAGGGACTTTAATTGAGTTGAATAGAAGTTTTTATAGACGGAATACGATTGCTAAGAAGATTACAAGAATTATCAGAAATATCAAGTTGGGTATGGAATATAATTCTGGATGTAGCCATTTCTTTCCTGGTGCAATATCTAATCAAGATAGGAAGAACAAAGTGAGGGAATAATGTCCGTTGCTGTTTCAATTAGAAGATAATAAGTAGGATGGAGAAAAAAAGGAAAGAAGAAGAAGAAGAAGAAGAAGAGGAGGAGGAGAAGGAAGAAGAAGAAGAAGAAGAAGAAGAAGAAGAAGAAGAAGAAGAAGAAGAAGAAGAAGAAGAAGAAGAAGAAGAAGAAGAAGAAGAAGAAGAACCATGAGGTGAAACTAATATTGAAATTTAGGCAGAAAATATTTGCTAATATTTCAGTCAGTTAAGAACTGGGAGAACAAGAAAATCGATATCTCATTTGGAAATAATTTCTTTTATTGAAGAATAAAATTAAATTTAGGATAAAATAATTAAATTGATGACAATTCGAATCATTAAAGATGACGATACTGGTTATTGACTCGTCTGTAATATTAAATTTTTCTGTAAATAATGTTATAATTTCATACACACACACACGCGCGTATTCATATATAAATACACACACACGCGCACACACACACACACACACACACAC
>NC_068982.1:182225036-182238181 GCF_001194135.2 Octopus bimaculoides | reverse complement strand
TTAAATTCTGAGTTCAAATACCACCGAGGACGACTTTACATATTATCCTTCTGGCGTCAATAAAATAAGTACAAGTTGCGCACTGGGGTCGATCTAATCGACTAGCCCCCTCCCCCAAAATTTCGGGTCTTGTGCCTAGAGTAGAAAAGAATATTGTGTCTACATCGAGCAGAATCGTTAGCACGCCGGTCGAAATGCTCAGCGGTATTTCGTCTGCCGTTACGTTCTGAGTTCAAATTCCGCCGAGGTCGACTTTGCCTTTCATCCTTTCGGAATCGATTAAATAAGTACCAGTTACGCACTGGGGTCGATGTAATCGACTTAATCCCTTTATCTGTCTTTGTTTGTCCTCTCTATGTTTAGTCCCGTGTGGGCAGTAATGAAATATATATCATATCTACATATCACTGAACTGAAACATGTTTATTGTGGTTTTCTGTTCATATTTCTTATTTGAATTCTCATTGTATAGCCGATAAATTCGTATTTTTCATTTCAATGTGTAAATATGGAAAGAATTCAAATTTAATAGTGTTTATTGTTATTTTAAACCCTTGGGAATGTGATTAAATTTTACAACTCCCATATATGAGTATTACATTTGGGTTAGGTAAGTAATGCTGAATGTTTCATAATAATATGGAAATGGACGGAGTTCATGTATGAAAGGCATACATTCATAGGAAATCATATTTAAATTGATTTTGAATAATTCCTTTGACAATTTCCTGGATTGTCTGTAGACATTGATGAACGTAAAACATGAATAAACTACATGTATTCAACTACATATATATTAACTATGCAACTATCGATAGACAAATACGTTGCTCCTTTCTAGTGAGGAAGCTGACGTCAAACTACAGGATTAGAAACTTGCTGCAATTAAAACATTGATGCCGGAGTGTTATATGTTGTTATTCCCTGGTTTGTTGAGGAAAAAGTAGAAACTATACAGGAAATGCTTAATAATATTTGTAATATAATATGTCGCTATGATATATTTCAATAAAATATTCATCGACTCCCACAAGCGCCGACTTCCTATTGCTGGTCTCAAGATCGATTATGGTTTAGTATATTTTCCAGCGTGTAATGTAACCCAATGATCAGAAACATCTTTTAATATTTTAACGCTCACAAACAGTAGACTTACTATTATTCTCATAGCTTTCTCGCCCAGATAAGATATATAAATAATTATGTTTCAAAGGGAATTGAATAATATTACTACAAATATAACATTATGTTGCTGATATACATTCTGAAGCAAGATAAATCAATGAAATAAAATTTGTAGTTATTTCAACAGAATCAATTCAAAAGTGATAGTTATAGTAACGTTCACAATTTTATAGGCAGCAGAGGAGAAGCTGCAACTTATTTAGGAATTATTCTATCTCAACTGAGGAACTGTTGAAAAGTATATGTTATCTCTTGATACATTTAGAAACGCAAAAGTAATTCACAAAAATTACAAACGCAGTGCTTTCCTTTGTGTGACGGCTCTAACGATTTAAATTCCGTCAACTGGAGTGTGTTTCTGGTTTCCTTCACGTTTTAATTACTATTTTTACTTAATATTAATAATTTACATTGGAACAGACGCTTTACACTTGTAGTTACGTTTCACATGTTGTGAGTTCAAGACATGACTAAGTTATCTTTACTTCTGATCATTTCGGAGTCCATGAAATGAAATAACATAAAAAAAAATAGATCGACGACATTGGTTGTCCCCTCACATTGTTACTGCTGGACTTGTGTCTAAATCAGAAATCCATATTATTTATCTTCCCTGTGACACTTTCGACAACAGCCTGCACCATCATAGCTCTAACCGTTTTAGTATCCGTTAGAAACGATAGCGTGACTTAGACGGCGCAGGCGGTAGGAATATTCGGACATAAAACAATTGACGCATACCATTTTGGTACTACCACTAAGACATATATTCAAAATGTTTGCGTATACATTCATGTAGAAACGTATTTTTACTACAATAACTATACCGGAGAAAAGTCATTTTAGTTATTTAAAACACTGAGAACATATTCATATCAATATGTTCTCGCATAAATAATGCAGAATACCATTTTCAGAAATATGTATTTCAATATGTTCATTGATAAATAATCAATGAATATCTCGGGATAAATTTTCTTCGTGGATACTTTCATATTAACATCAATTGGATTGTTATGTATAAAAATATACAATTTGCAGAGGCAAGGCGGCCTTATAAATTCCATTTGTGTTGAAGGTGTTCAGTACATGTTCTAAACACATAACTTTACATCAAAATGGTGCTCTCTCAGTGGTCTTTTGCTTCCATATTGTATTTTAAGGAATGTATCAACAAGCACCCCCACAAACATGCACACAAACACACACATAGATGTATAAATATTCATACATGTATGTATGCATGCATGCACGTTTATACATATATGTGTGTGTGTGTATAGACACACAGACACATGCACACATGTGCGTATGCAATCGAATGTACGTTACTCCAGCAGTGTATTACAAGAATAAAGTTTATTGGATTGGCAAGAAAGTAATTTCAGTTTGTAGTGAAAAATAAGTCATTTTTTTCATATAAGGAATGAATTTCAATCAATTATAAATATTCCATTTTCTTCGATAATCTTTTGCCATATTTCCGGCAACTTCAGGATTCTGCACTCATAGACCTTCTGGTCCATATCAGCCCAAAACTGAAGCAAGTGCGATTTCAGGTCATTATCATTATTGAATGTTTTACCATACAGATAATTTTGCAAACTTCGAAATAAATAGTAATGTGATGGTGCAAGGTTAGGGCTATGCGGTGGATGTAACTCACCTCCTAACTAAGCTCCAATAATTTTTTCACGGGTAAACAAAGACGTGTGTAGTCTAGCGTTGTCATAGTGGAACACGATTCCTTGATGATTTGCCAATTTTGACCGTTTTTACTTGATTGCTTCCTTCAGTTTCGTTAGTTGTTGAAAGTAAACATCTCAATTGATCGTTTGGGTCCTTGGTAGCAGCTCAAAATACACATCTTCGTAATCCCACCAAATTTACAGCAAGACTTTTGATGCAATTCAGCTTTCGATGGAGTCTGTGCTGGTTCATTACACTTGGACCATGATTGTTTTCTATTGATGCTATTGTAGACAATCCATTTTTCAACACCAGTGGCAATTTGTTTCAAAAAATGGTCGATATCACTGTGTTTGCGATGCATATCGCAATATATTGATTCGTTATATTAAGTGAAACTCTTTCAATTTAAGTGGAACCCAAATACCGAGTTTCTTAAATACTATGACATTGTAAGTGATTTTCAATTGTTGTTGTGATACAATTAACTTCTGTGCAATCTTTCACACAGTTATGTCAATCAGATTCAATTATGGCTTTGATCTGGACATCAGCTTCAGTAGGTCGACTAGAACTTTAGTCATCTTTGAATGAACAATTTCGAGAACGGAATTTTAAAACATTTTGACATGTGCGTTCTATTAAGCAATCAACACCATAAACTTCACATGTCTCTTTGTGAGCCTCAGCAGCTTTCTTACCTTTACGGAAATAAAAAAAAAGCAAAAATATGGCGAAAATGTTCGTTTTTGCACTCCATGTTAAAACTGACACTGAACTAACAGCCGTAAACAAAAATACGCGCAATTTGCTTCTAAGGTAAGATAAAGGTAACGGCTATCAAATGTCAAAAGGAAAGAGACATAACATTCGCAAAAGTCATTCAAAAAATCTTAACTCTATCTATTTACGAAAAACTAAATTATTTCCTTACCAACCCAATATAAATACATCCTGAAGTTATTGCACTTAGCACTTAGTAAATTGTAATCTCTGTGTTTATATCTCATTTAGACTAGGTGATGGAGAACCATCATAGTCAATTTACATCAACTGTCGTACAATTTATTCTCTTAATTTCTAACAAAATATCGACAGTGTGCGTGTGGCTACGACTGGTTATATAAACATACGACAAATTACTTGCGTATGTAGCTATAAACATATAAAAACACAATTGCTTCGCTAGTTCTTAAGTTCTAACGAGTACATTTTTTTGTTTCGTTTATAAAATTTGTTTTCTCTTGTCTCCAGGCATCTTTTATCATATGTGATTCTTTACGGCGATGAGAAATTTTTTTAGCTGTTGTACAGTTCTAATTGTTTTCTTTTTTTTCATCATTTGGATACTTGTCTTACATTTTTTATCTATGTAATTATACAGTCGTTATTTAGTACAAGGGACAGTATTGGCGAGTATATATCCAGTTGCAAACTCTCTCACATTTGTAAGTCTAATGTGGTCAGTATTCTGGTCGAGCAAATGCTGTCGATATTTTGAGTTAGGCACAGCAGTACGTATAGATGCAATCCTAAATACCGAAGGGAATTTGGAGTTTGGTGGGAAAAAAATAATGTTATCGAGAGCACAAGATTCAGTGATATATTTTTTTATTAATAAAATTATTGAAACCACTACTATACAAAAAATATATATTTTAGGAAGACACAGACTCTGGGGAATATCATAACCATAAAACATGCTGAATTTCTTTTTATCTTTTACCTTCTTTTACCTGTTTTCGTCACTAGGCTGTGGCCATGTCCCGGCATGGCCGCAGCCTTGTGGCTTAAAGAATATTTAGTCGAATGAATCGATCCCAGTACTTTTCATTAAAAAAAAAAAAAAATTGGTACTTATTCTATCGACCTGTTTTGCTGAACCGCTATGTTACCGGGACGTAAACAAACCAACACCGGCTGTGAACAGGCGGTGGGGGACAAACATAGACACAAAGACGCACTCACACATGCTCTCGCACACACACACACACACACTCACATACACACATATACATATATACGACGGACTTTTTTCTGTTTCAGTCCACAAACTATACTGTCAAGGCTTTGGTCGGCCCAAGGCTATCGTAGAAGCTAGAAGATACTTGATCAATGTACTACGCAGTAGCATTGAACCTGGAACCGTGTGATTCCGAAGTAAGCTTCTTACCTCGAAGCCACCCTTGCGCATACATGCACTGAAAAGTCTCATATACGATAGCATTAATTAGATCAAAGTTCTTACTTTGTACAAATGTCGTTGTTAAGTCTTTAAAAACGCCAGTGTCAACTGACAAAGTGAATTTTTTACTGCAGATTTTGAGTACCGGTTTCGAAGTGATTTAAAAAAAATATTATTCCTGTTAAAAATTGATGCTCCTTCCCGTGAAAATCTTTTGTTCTTAACATTTTTCTCGAGATTGTATTGACAGCAAGTTATTTGTGATTTGAAAATCGTAATTTATTTCTTTGTTTCCGTATATGCATGGATTTATGAGTGGAATTTTCCCTATAGGTGGTCCCAAAACATATGGAGGGCGCCCATTACCTAATCTAGACTAGTATTTCGATTAACATGACAAGTAATGTGCAAATAAAACTAGAACAAACTGCCATTGTATTGCACTTAAATATGTCTAATTGAAAATTCGTTAATCAATTTGCTGATGGAATATTGTAATAATTTGCATATACTAACGCTAAAAGACATCAACATAATTATAAATAATTAAGATTGGGTGTCTTTATACTGGGGGTTCGGGCACATTTTGGACATTAAATACCGTATATTCCATTTTATACGCCGTTCTATGGCATCTTCTTTTAATATTGAACTGTCCAAATTCAAAAAAATGCCTGTACGATCTCCAAATACATTATTATTGCAATATGTGCCAGTTACATCTGTTATGCTTGTGCCATTAAGAATATCATATGACATGTATAGGATACGTCACATTCATATTGCTGTAGGTAATGCGACGATCGTATGTCAATGAAAATATATTAATCTAGCTTTAAGTATTGCTTTCAAATTAGAAAAAAAGAAGTACGTTTAAATATTTTACTCAAAATTAATTTCACGTCACTTTTTAAGATAAATTTTTTTAATCGCTTCAGCTAATGATTATTATGTCTTTTTTATTCCAGTATTTTTCTTCCTATGTTTCATCGGAAGTTAATCTAAATTAACACAGATTTGATACATACAAATGTATCTCATTATGTGCTGACATGCAACGTAGCTGCATCCTAAATTTACACATTATAAAGGCTCTCCATTAACTGCATATATCGACTGTAAATCTATTCGAGGCACTATTGAAATATATGGAATTAAATGGAAGGGTGTAGTGAACCATTGATTGGCATGTTTGTGCTCTCTTTCAGTTCAAACGTCCATCAAGGATATTCGTCACGAATTAAATGTAATTAAACACACAAACGCACATATTACATACTCAGAGATACACACGGACACAGACATATAGCCAAAAGAAGGAAATTCAATATGAAAATATATTTCTTATTCGTTAGATTAATTCCTGAAATGTTTAGCAATTTATTTTACTGAAATACTTGTTAATAATAGGAAATGTATTATAGTTTTCATGAAAAGCTGCATTAATGAATTCAAGAATTTATGAATGTGTAATGACTTTCAATCAGTTATAATCAATTAACGCTTGATGTTAAATTATTGAAATGTTAATTATTCGCCATTAAAGGCCACTTCAGCTATGGAATTTAGGTTCGCGAAGTAACAGTATCGCTAAGCAGGCGTAATTATTTACATAAATGTCATAGATGTTGCAGCGTATAATTGCAAAGATTAAGAAATTAATTCTGATTTCCTTGTCTGTTTCATTCCTTCTGTTGTATAATCCCGCTTTCTGCATTCCATCATAACCTCTTTGCATGTTGCCGCTACAATATATGTTTATATATATATATCAAATGTATGTACGCATGTATGTATATATATGCGTGTGTGCGCGGACATTGTGCATAACATTAACGCTATGCACAATATGAATGTTGGCAAAATCATCAGTGTTATAAGTATGATAATACCTATAATTTATAAATATAAATGCTACATATTTAGACATCTTTCCCTGAATTGTCCTCAACATACTGCTGTCTCAACTACGAGCTAAACAAACGAGAGTCTCTATATGCTCCCTGTATCTACCAGAAATACCTGTTTCATCGCCATCAATTCATACAGTAAGGAAATACTAGTTAATAGAACGCAAGGTGTATAATGCATGGGAACAATTGGGATGTTTCTCTCTGGAATGCATCGAACGGGATTCATATGAAGCTAAATATCATCATAAACGACAATATGAAGGAGAAAATTACTTATCTTACAGACCACGGAGAGTGTATCTATCTCGTCGCTTGTTATGCTAGAAAGTAATATATTTACTGCAATCACAACCTACCCTTCAGACAACAAGAGTTCATTGAACATCATAGTCTTACATCGACAACCATGGAAATGATCAATGTGGCACTATTATGAACATAAGACTACTTTGTTAGGGCTGACCTATGGCTAAACAAGAAGAATTACTTATATATGATTGTTCACTGTTAATAGACTACATCTAGATAAATACAACATTGCTTCGAACAAATTTACTCCCCCAGTAGCTGCTGGAGCTATCGCTACTGCTGCTGCTCCAGCTATTACAACTACTATTGTAACAACTGTTATTGTAACGAATGGTATCATTTATTATATAAATCTTGACGGACGCATTGGTTATAATTTAGATATCCTAATAACAGAATTAATCTTATAAAATAAACTTTTACCATTATACGTTTTTAAAATGGTGCTGTAAGCAAAAATGGAAATGTTGGTTTTCATCCTTCTGAAGAGAAATCTTAGAACGCAAGATAATCAGAGTTAAAACAGAAGTGATCCCAAAATAGTCATGGTGTAACAAAAATAAATACTTTTACGGAGTCGGGAAATGAATAAAACCAATCATAGAATACATCTGAATTTCGTTAGTTGTTTAACACTAAATATTGATTCGACAGCCAGAAGGTTTCTCTTCTAATGTGAAGGTAAATCTTCCTTTGTGTATTATGTGAAACGCATTTCGCTGTAAAATGCACAAGATTTTTATATTAGAAGAATATAGTAAACCAATGAAAACAGGAACAAAGGCGAACATATTTTAAGGCTTGTCATGCTTGCCTTTATACGCCTGATTTATCATAAAAGTAATTCTTTTGTTTATAAACCATTACAGATTCACCTCGCTTGGAATGTTTAGCACTGCACTTCATCAAAATTACCCTTTGATCTTGAACTTTTTCTCGTAGAATAACAGGCTTCTATATATTTACAATCAGCACTGACTGTAGCAAACAATTGTAAGTAATTACATAAGATATCAAAGACATTCCATCGGAAGTTGGTGTATGAATGGACTGAAATTTACTGGCTTCGCGTTTTCATTTGAGGTAATGATACCTTGCATATATGAAATTTTCCCCCGACATTTCTTCATTGATCGACATCAGATCTATGCTTAATCGATTACATAGCATATATTAAAAGAAAGAAAAATAAAGCGAAGGAATACCTAGCAATTTTGCAGCAGCTGGCCTGAAATATGTAATGATGAGTAATCGGGCTGATAGTGAAACTGATTGGTTCGTTTGGGCTTCTATAGACATGTAACTATTCAGCTGTTGCTGGAAATTGTTCAGCCTAAAATATATACAACATTGAATGAAATATTATGGAAATATACCTTTTAAAATTGCGGATCGGATGGTTTTTTTTGTAGAAGTGTTCGATACTAAATTATTATGCACAAATTTAGTAGTTCTCATAGGTCTGTTAAATAATTAGCAGATTTTATGTGAATAAAGGGTATCATTATAAATATGACAATGTTTTCGATGTGAAATGCCAATTAGAAACAATTATAAGATTCCCAGTCAGCTATTAGCTTTTTCGCACTTATATGTAATATTCTATAAATGTTAGATCATGTAGCATGGAATTCAATGGACATATTTACCACACATTCTTTTCTACTATGGGAACAAGCCCCGAAATTTTGGGGGAGGGGCCAGTCGATTAGATCGACTCCAGTACGCAACTGCTACTTAGTTTATCGACCCTGAAAGGATGAAAGG
This sequence comes from Octopus bimaculoides, assembly GCF_001194135.2. Taxonomy (NCBI): domain Eukaryota; kingdom Metazoa; phylum Mollusca; class Cephalopoda; order Octopoda; family Octopodidae; genus Octopus; species Octopus bimaculoides. The sequence continues at coordinate 182,229,133 of NC_068982.1, read as the reverse complement.
CAATGTCGACCACGGCAGAATTTGAACTCCGAACATAAAGACAGACGAAATACCTCTAAGCATTTTGCCCGGCATGCTAATGATTCTGCCAGCTCGCCGCCTTATATGTACCACACATTAAAAATTAATTATTTCTATGCAAAAATGTCTAGGTGTATTATGGGCGAATGTTTAAGAAGTTTGCATCGGAACTCAAAGATCACAGGTTGATCTCAATATGTAGCATTTCCAGCACACATCATTTTCTGGAACTTCGGGTCGACTTGCGAGTGGAGTTGAATGAATGGGAACTCTAGAGAATCTCGTTGAATGAATTTTATTTGTAATCCAAAAGGTATAGCTAGGATTGTCACACACTGTGTCACATTGATTGCACCTGAGGATAACATTAAATGTATTCGTTTATGTACAATGCTGCAGCAATACTGCATTAATTCAGGAATCAAATCGAACAAGTGAAACATCATCTTCGAAAAGATTGTGATCCAAATCTATTATGTAATAATTCTCCAAAAATTCAGAAAAGAAATTGGTTAAATATGTTTTGATACTGATATAAATATATGTTACTACTGGGTGTTTCGAACTTTAAATAAAGTGCTATTTCAAGGGGTGACTCAATCTTATATATTTCTTGAAATATAAGTAAAACCTAACTATTTCACCTGGTAGTTTCAGGTAAAGAGGAATTATTCACTTAAGACCTGAATTCTCAGCACACATTTGTAGCAATACCAACGGAATCGTCTGTGAAAATATTTTATAAATGACGATCTTTGAGAATTCTTAGATTAGTGCCACCTTCTTCTCCTCTATTTCATTACTACTTCATTATCAGTTATACTTATGTTCGTTTCATCTCACTCTTATATAATACACACATTATACTAAACACTCGCAGCATTATTATCATAAGTTTTTCTAGGCAATACGGGTAGTGAAATATACATTCTCTCATGCAATCTATATCCAATACATTGTCAGCTTGAAAGCTCCACGGGTAGTGATAAGAGAAGCATGAGCAATAGATACATTATATAAGGAGAGGCATGAATTCTGAAAAAAGACCATATATATGTGGAACAATACAAAGAGCTCAATAAACCAGCCAAGACACTAGTTGAAATACAAAACGTTAACTATACGGAAGTTAACTTTGAGGAACTCTAATCCTAACCCTTTTAATCACAAATATTTCAAAGTAAACGATGAAATGGAATAAAGGAGCAAAAAAAGGTTAAAAAAAAACACGCAGTTCGAATAACAAAATAACAACAACAACACATAAACACCAAATCTTATTGTAACAATCATTTTGAACCATACCTTCATGATAAATTCATACTTAAGAAATCAATGCCTGAAATTTTCCGATTTTCATATTATGGTGGTACAAATAATACAAGAAACAAAAAGAAATGATAAGTAAAAAAGAAAGCAAATCTCCCTCTATGGATGCAATTAGTGATGAAGTAATATAGGAGAGTATAGGATTAATATGTCACAGGTAATTATTAATTCAATATATATAGAAGGGAAACGGCACCGAAAGACTCTACGGGTAGCAGCTGGTAACACCAATACCTAAAGAGAGACAAAAGAACCTGAAAAATACTTAATACGATCTTGTCTTTAAGCGGGAAAAACATCTTTAGAAAACAATGTCACATAGTGAAACGTAAAAGCCACATAGAGAATCGGTCCAGCTGTGTGCCAATAACAAAGATCTTAAAAAATAACAATAAATACGCACCTATGAATAGTTAGCTCATAGATCGACATTGAGTAAGCTTGAGTTTCTAAATATCTTCTTGAAATTAGTCACATAGGAATTTGTTTTGCACTCCGTCGCTTATGACGACGAGGGTTCCAGTTGAACGGATCAACGGAACAGCCTGCTCGTGAAATTAACGTGCAAGTGGCTGAGCACTCCACAGACACGTGTACCCTTAACGTAGTTCTCGGGGATATTCAGTGTGACACAGTGTGACAAGGCTGGTCCTTTGACTTACAGGCACAACAGAAACAGGAAGTAAATGTGAAAGAAAGTTGTGGTGAAAGAGTACAGAAGGGTTCGCTACCATCCCCTGCCGGAGCCTCGTGGAGCTTTAGGTGTTTTCGCTCAATAAACACTCACAGCGCCCGGTCTGGGAATCGAAACCGCGATCCTACGACCGTGAGTCCGCTGCTCTAATCATTGCGCCATTGCACCTCCACTCACATAGGAATAAGCATAATAGATACAAAGCTAGCGTTCACGACAACTCTCTATAGACAGCACTAATACCCACGTTCTATGCAGGTTGAAGACATCTGAGGAACAGTTTCACGAGACACATAAGTAAATGTCTCAAAATACGGGATCCAGGTGCCAACTACTGTAATGCAGAAATGAATGTATAAGATTTTGAGGGAGAGTACGTCACACAGTTTTTGTTTCTCCACAGAATAGTAACAGATGGATCATAATGTTTGAAATGTGAGAACTACTTGTTATCCAGTGTTTGAGTGGTATTACTCGATGTGTACTGAAATACTTCCAGAAGAATGTTTCTTCGTAAGATATGGTCTATAACTTTAACGAAATGGTCTTCGTTATCTAGTTGCCAGATGAGAGAGAAAAAGAGAGATACATTGATAAGGAGATAACAACGAGTAAAAGTGAGAGAAAGAAAGAGGGAGTGATAAAGAGAGAGAGAGAGATGCTCTAGGGAGCACTTAGAAAAGTATATTTAGCTAGAAAAGTTAGAAAAAATGTTGAGGCAGCTGTCTCAACAAGGCTTCTTCATAAACATTTGAGTTTCAAGCAGTCATCGAAATGTGCTGAAATGTTTTCGGATATTACGCCGGCGTAGCCTAGAATTTTCGAAACTCAGCGACAATTTTGTACACTTATTCTCGCTCAGTATCAAAAATTATAAGCTGCGCTTGCGCAAAATCTAAATTCAGAAAAAGTTTGCTCAACTTAGCGCTCTAAAGATAGTTATTTCATTTATGCACAACTGCATGAAACATACTGTAATCTTTCTACTTACCATGTAACACATTTAAGTTTATATAAGTACATAAAATTTATAAGTTAATTAAAACTCTATTGCAAACAGTAAATATTGTTACAAAATATTCTCTACTAATGATAAAGAATAAATTAACAAGTAAAATTAGAACCTAAAAGACAATATTTGGTAGCGCAAGATAAACATTCTTTTCCGAAGGAATTTCTACCTTAGCAATATAGCAGCATTATAATAGAAAGTGGTATTAAATACAGTTTAACACAGTTATTACCAAGAATACACATACCTGTGTGTGTATGTGTGTGTGTTTGTGTGCGTGTGTTTGTAAGCATACTTTCACAGTAAATCGTGTACACATATTGTGCTGTAAAGTAAAAATGAAAAAAAAAAATGGTTATGATATTAAAATATATCGATTTGTTTATTTTATCTTCAATATTTGCGTTGGCAGTGAGATTTGAAACGATGTATAAACAAAATATTCACAATCATTGTAGTGATGTTTCAATAATGGTTCAGTTTTTCAAGAGATACAATGATAGTAATCATTAGAAATAACAAATCATGAATACGAGAACCATCTTGGGAATGAGAAAGATACGGGAAAAATTGAAAATTTAACTCTCACGTGAAGATGTTGATTCACAGTATTACCGATATCGCTACTTACTAAAAAGTAAACCAACTTTTCTAGAAGATCTCTCTGTCTAAGACACTCCCAAATTACAATGACGCAAAATATCATTCCATGTTATAGTTATTTTGAATGATAATGTTTTCTTCACTGGATATTTTATTTCTATGGTGGTCTGTGTGAACGATCAATAGCGAATCATTGCGTCAATATAATTCTTCTAAATTACACCGATTTAGTGGATGTGCGTGGATTAAGGCAAGTTTGGTTAGAAGATAACATTTTAAATGTAGCGATACTGAATAGCTGAGTCGATAAGTTTACAAAGAAATTGTGTTTATAACAACACAGAATATTTGAATTAACCTTCCAGAATAAGTGGCAGTAACTTACTGTATGCTTACATCCCCCACACACGCACACACACACACACACACACACACACA
>NC_068982.1:182221997-182225017 GCF_001194135.2 Octopus bimaculoides | reverse complement strand
ATATATATATATATATATATATATATATATAAGGTAAAAAACACAACGAACAGAAATCATCAAAACGTAACAAGAAGAAAAGGACGATAGCAGAATAACAGCAAACAGGACAAAACAAGATACACGGATCATTCGCAGCCAATTGCTTCATCTGTCGGAGTCTGGAATGTCTACGTAGTTTCACCCAATACTCTCCGATACGACTCGAAACCAGTTGGGCCAAGGGCTGAAGCTGAAGGCATTTAGCCCTTCAGCAAGGCAAACGAATGTACATATACAAACACAAAGGAATAACAAAAAGAAAAGATATTTCGACTATCGGACGAACGTAACATAAGAAATAGAATTATACATGTCCGACGGGCTTCTTTCAGTTCCGTCTACCAAATTCACTCACAATACTTAGGCCACCCCGATGTTGTATTGGAAGACACTTGCCCAAGGTTTTATATTGAACTCCTAGTAACTTTCGGTAATACAAGGTAAGCGTTTACGATCTTAAGCGCGGATACATTATGCACCTTTGTTCACGCAGACACACACGTGCACACATATATATACACACACACACATACATACACGCATGTATAAATGTACGTATGTGTGTATGCATGTGTACTTGTGCGTATTTGGAAGTATCTAGTTAAGAATGACAATAAATAATGTATGACGAACGACTATTTATCACTGAGGAAGATATTTGTTCTTCTAGTTCATGAATATCGGAGTTTATTCTGCTTTCTTGACTGAAACTTCTAGAATTACACATATTCATGGCATTACTATTCAATGTACGGAGTGCTGTCATATAAACTAGATTTCTGTTCTCCACGATATTATTCACGTACTTCTACCACTAATGAAATTGTACACACGCACACAGACAAGCACTTAAGCGCACACACACACACACACACACACATACACACAGACACACACACACACATTCAGTATTTTGATCGGAGATCGTGTGCTGAAACTGAAATGAATGCAGCGTGGAAGTCATAATTTAGCCATTCAGGAAAACACAAAGACCGTCCTTTGCTCAAAACTGCTACATCTGAATATTCTTGAATATATCGAAGGCGCAGGCGTAGCTGTGTGGTAAAAAGCTTGCTTCCGATTGTTCGGACGGTTTTCTTTGCTTGAAATGCGTGTTTTTGGGTGTCTTGCAGCGGTGGTGTGCGACGTCTTCTCGCTTGTTTAATTGGAGAACGTCGTAGAAGCGTTATAAATTACGAAAGATGGAGCTCTTCTTCTTCAGACTTTATATCGTCCAAGGAAGAATTGGTGAAAAATCTAAAAAGAATTGACGAGGCTATGAGATACTAAATTATGCGGAAGCGGCAAAAGAAAAAAGTGAAGATGTGAGTCTGGAAGAATTATGCAAATTCAAGAAAATACTTAAAAGGGAGGGAAACCAAGTGAAGTTGTTCCCTCCACCCCACAAAAATGTCTTAAAAGAAAAGAATGAAAAAACGATAATTTACAGGACGTACGCGGTAGCAGCCAGAGGGATTGAAGTAGTGTCAACGGCTCAAGTGGGAAAAGCACTGAAACCAAGCTGGCAGCGGATTTCCTACTTTACCAGCGGAAGAAAGTATGGAACAGTGGAAGTGCAGTTTCGGGACGTAGCTACTACCAGGCTGCACTCAGCAACACCGTTAAAAACAAACGAAGTGGTGCTTCTATCTGTATACCTTGGGAGACGTGCTTCCGGGGTTAGGGTAGAAGAATTACCACCAGACGTGGATGTAGCCTGGCTGGTAGCTGCTATACTGCTAGGTATGGAGGAGAGGGTAGTGGTCGTACAGGCCACTAGAATACTCCACAGGAACTGGCAAGGGCAGAACCTAGACATGATAGTACAGATAGTACTTGATAGTACTCAGAAAACATCGAAAATATGGTGGGGACCATCACGGTCGGAGAAGCAAAACTCAGAGTTAGAGAGGAAGGAAGGATTCTGCAGTGCCATAATTGTGGCCTGAAAGGCCAAATTAGAGCGGCATATTCTGCACCAACCATGAAGACCAGAGAGAAGAACGAGAACGAAAAGAAAATTCACCCGTTGAGGCTGAAGGGAAGGACGAGAGCGAGAAGGAGATTGAAACTGCACCACAGACAAAGATCAGTGCCAGCGTCGAGGAGGAGGGGGAAGAGGTGAATAATGGATGGGAAACAGCTAGTGAAAAGAAGAAGAAAGTGGAAAAAAGGCACACGTTGTAAATGATGACCCACAATCCTCACCCACCCGACACCCACCCACACCCAATCTACCCCAACCACTCCCTACAGACACCAGCCCTCTCCATGCACCGTCTGACATGAAGACAATCACGAGCACACAAGAGACCCAAAGTTCTCCACCCTCGGCATGAAAAACATGTCATACTATACAATGGAAAAAAAGAAGAACTTCAGAATGAGATAGACTCGTGGGACGGAGTGATAAAGGTCGATGTAATAGTAGTGAAGGGGCGCGGTGGCGGACCCAGAGTACCGTTTGAGATTCAAGGACTTTGAGTGGTGGGTCAGGAAAATGGACACCAGCATGATGCTGGAACGGTTAAGCTGTTTTGATATGTTAAAGAAATACAATAATAAACATCCTTCGGACGGATGGAAATTAGCTGTCGCTAAAAATGGTATTATAAACTAGTGTTTTAAAAGAAAGTTATATTAACAGGTTGTATTAACATGTTTAATAAACTCGCTCGGAGATGGGGCCGAACGGTTTCATTTCATATTACATTATATATAATTCATACTTCCCATTCGTATTTTTTTGTCCCCACCTTGTGCTGTCTTCTACATATAAGGCCGTAATAGCCTATCTCATGAAATAATGAAGCTTGCTTCCCAACCACATGGTTCCGGGTTCAGTCCACCGCGTGGCACCTTGCGCAGGTGTCAACTATTATAGTCTGGAGCAGATGAAGAGATTCTGAGTGGATTTGGTAAACGGAAACTGAAAGAAGCCCGTCGAATATATATATATATATATATATATATATATA
>NC_068982.1:182217492-182221344 GCF_001194135.2 Octopus bimaculoides | reverse complement strand
TATATGTATATGGCTTTGAGTCTCTATTTGTTCCCCAACACCGCTTGACAACATGTACTGATGTGTTTACATCAATATGACATAGGGGTCTGACCAAAGACCGATAAAATAAAACCACGCTTACAAAATAAGTCTTGGGGTGAATTCATTCTCCAAGGTGGTGCTCCAGTAGGCCACAATCTGATGACGGAAATAAGTAAAAAGCAAACAAAAGAAAAGTATATATCACTACGAATGCGTCTTTTGTCGATGTTGTTGTGATCATTGGCATAAGTCAGTCGTTCTTGTTGGGTGTCCAAAGATGTACCAAACTTATCATTGATGTTTAGTATCAGCTGTCTTACATTTATTCCTTCTTTCCCCCTCTCTTCATTATATCTTCATTGTGAACCATTTTTCGCCAAAAATATAATGTCAGTTGGGTGATTGAAAGTTTCAAGGAGTGATACTGCGGACAGGGCATTTTGAGAAATACTAATAGTAGCAGCAGTAGATGTGGTAATAGTAGTAGCAGTAGTTATTATTTCTGCAATAACAGTCGATGTAGCGGCAGCAGCAACATTGGTGGTTTTGTAGTCGTGGTGGTGGTGTCAAGAGTGATGGTAGTAGCATAGAGGCAAAGGCAGTAAGCAATACTTGTATCAGTAGTAGAAAGTAATACATATATCTACTAACAATACTAATTTTAAGTATATTGTCAACAAAAGAGATAACAAAGATAATAAATCGCATTAACAAAGCATTGAAGGTATTAACAATTAAAAACATCTTAACCAGATGAAGTACTTCTGTTGTTGATCTTAACTTCTTGCAACATCATTCGTTTATTGTTTTACTTGTTGCAGTCATTTAACTGCAGCCATGCCGGAGCAATACCTTAACAGGCTTTAGTCGTCGAACAAATCGACCCAAGGACTTATTCTTAGTAAGCCTAGTACTTATTCTATCGGTTTATCTTGCTGAACTGCTAAATTACGGGGACGTAATCACACCAGAATCTTTTGTCAAGCGATGGTGGTGGTGGAAACAAAAACAGACTCACAAACACACACACACAATGATATATATATATGTATGTATGTATGTATGTATGTATGTATGTGTGTGTGTGTGTATGTGTGTATATATAAGACGGTTTCTTTCACTTTCCAGCTTCCAAATCCACTCACAAATCTTTGGTCGGCCCGAGGCTATAGTAGAAGACACTTGCTCAATGTACCACGCAGTGGGACTAAACCGAGAACCGTGTGGTTTGGAAGCAATCTTCTGAACACAGCTACGTTCGCGCCTGTAGTATATCGCATCAGGCAGCAAGCTTTCTTCTTCGATAATAAAGATATTAAACCCACCTCCAATGATCAAAATTCTGAATTTAGTGAGTTTTTCAAATATAAAAATAATCCTCATCCTAACGCAGGATTAAAACAGTTTGATGCTGGCTTCTGGTCTATTGTTAAGAATGTTAAATTCTATCGTTCTCCCTTAAGGAAAACACATCTCAGATATCTACATAATTTTAGCGAGGAAATAAACAGCATGGAAGGTCTACTTGTTCAATCCGATAAAACTGTCAATCTGTATCACTTAAGCACGGATTATTTCCTAGAAAGGGAATACAAAAAAACAAGAAAAAAAGAAAAAATACTGAGGAAAGGAATACAAAAAATACTGGTACAAATGCTATCAGAAAATCTAACCTGGAAGCTAAGAAAATTATGGAAAAATATAACTTACAAATGAAGACCAAATCTTAAAATCAAAAGCAATCCCGTTATAATTTAAAGGACCATAAGCCTAACTTGTTCAATAATCCAACTCTCCGACTTATCTGTCCTTACAGCTTTGATGTCGGTATATTTAGCAAAAATATTCTTGATAAGTTTATTCCTTCTTTAATGAAAAAAAAATTAACTTAATTCATGGTCAAATTCATTCCAAGTAGTAGACCAGTTCAACTCTATTGGTAATAAAATAAACCCTAAATTTATTCAAATTGATATATGTAGCTATTATTACTCTATTAATCCCATCATCCTTATCAAAGCCCTATGTTTCGCGCATAATAAATCCGACCTCACCCGAGATGAAAGTACTGTTGTTTTAGCAGCTAGAATATATACTATAAAATTTGATAATAAATTTGGGGTTCGAAAAGATGGACCTGATTGCTGTGATATAACAATGGGGCCAGCGACTCTACCCAAGTTTCTGACCTGGTCGGTATTTATATTCTATTCAAAATGGCTGGCCAATTCCCATATATCATCGCTGGATTATATCGCGATGATGGTCTTCTTTACCTCCAAAAACCTCTAATAGAAAATGAGATGGTAAAAATAATCCAATTAAATACTTCAGTATTAGCTTTGATGATGATAGAACAAAAGTTAATTTCCTTGACCTTACACTCAAATACAGCTTTGTATTTCCCATGCCATAAACCTTCAACCAATCTAAAGTGTATCAGTCTTTTTTAGGAATCATCCTACTAATACAAAAAAATATCTAGTTAAAACATTTCGCTTAGAATCTCCAAGGTTAACATTTTCAGTAATAATGCTGATTTCTATAATCCGTCTTTATCAAAGGTAGGAGCAAATTAAGTTTTATAACCTTCTTGATCCTAGTTTAACCACTAATAATTGAGTTGATAGTAGTTGTACTACTACTAATAATAATAATACTCATAATGTTTCTTCCTTATATGGAATTAGTCAAAAACATAATCTTGGTAAGTTTAAAACTATGCAATCCAAGGGAGGTAACTTTACCCCACTCTTCTGTAGAAATAAAAAAAAATCCAGGATTTTTAAGGAGAAAGATTCCTATAAATTGCATGACCCTAGTAAAACTATTTGATTTGTTATTCCATACGGTAAACAAATTAAAAGTAACCTTCCTTACATGTTTCGTAAAGCCATCGAAAGGAACTTCCCCAAAAGTTCGAGGTACCACTCTGTTCCCAACTCACATCGTATCAGAATTGGCTCTTCTCGCGCTAATAATCTCTTACAAACTATCTCTTCACATAACAACTATATTCTTAACGGCAAAAAGGTTTCGCTTAATACCTATAATAATAATGATAACATTAGTAATGATAACCACTTCTTGAATAAGAATATGAATAATAATATTACTTGTAATTGTGGTCCGAGTAAAACTTGCGTTCCCAACGGAAATTGCAAAATTAAAAATGTTTATCAATATAAATTATCTTCAGGAACTAAAGAATATATTTTTCGGACTTTCCTTCATTGAATTAAAAAAACAAAAAAATACGCATAGTCAATGATTTTTCTACACTTAAATATGTTAATAAACGTAATACTACAGGTCTTAGAAAACTAATTTGGCATCTCAAAGTCTGTAATAAACATTTTCTTTGGACTGGAAAATGTTGTCAAGATCGTTCCATTATGATAAAGGCAAATGCTTTTACCCTCTTTGTACGGATGAATAACTATTTAACATTTTTTTCCAAACAGACTTGTCAACCCCTATACAGAGGATGCTTACAAGTGTTTACATTGGAAAAAAGACACACATTCAGCTGTTTCAAAAAATATCTGTACCTTTCCTAATCTGCAACTTTTACTTTATTCTTTTCATTCAATACATCCTATTCTTTCCTTTATCATTTCTATCCATTTGTCATTAAACTTCTATTTCTTTATCCCTTCGTTACTGCTTTCATTTTCTTTCTCCCTACCTTCTCTTCTTCTCTCGTCGTATGACGTCAGATTTCTTAACGGCATTTTAAAATTACTATATATATATGTATATACATGTATATCTTTCAATCTCTGTCTGTCTCTCTCTCTCTCTCTCTCTCTCTCTCTCTCTCTCTCT
>NC_068982.1:182215688-182217482 GCF_001194135.2 Octopus bimaculoides | reverse complement strand
CTATCTATCTATCTATCTATCTCTCAATGCATTATTTAAATAGAAAATTTGTTCAGAAGTAAATAGGTGTGAAAACAAATGTAATGAGATCACAATACCAGTTTACAATATACGTTATATTTCGATATTTGGATGTTAATTACCTTTTGTAACAAGATGGAGTTTCGGTTAAGATGGTGCTTTTACTTCAGATGTGTGTGAGCTACACATTTAGTTGATACATAATTTCCTTCCACACTGACAAGCCTCGAATATGAGATCGAAAATGAGCCAAACTGATAACATCTGGCCACACAATAATATAATATTATACTGGCCACACAGCCAGTGATGACGCGAAAAGCTGGCGGGCTGTTAATAAGTGAGCTGTGAGTGACAGACTCAATTTTTGTAACGAATATTATTTAGCGAATCCACATGCTTTATTGAAAGCTTGCCTTGCTGCTGTTGTTGATCTGCAATTTACAGTGAAATAACGCAATACGACAGTAACATCTGCCGGTGCTGACGAGAATTTTCGATGCTTTTTAGCGCTTGTTATCTACACGAGATGATCTTCGGTGATGTTTGCTACAGTTTAATATGTTCTAAAAACATATCCAATTTAAGTTGAAAGTGCACTTTAATATTCGTTACAAAGCTTGATTAAGTCGCTAATAGCTAATATAACAGACGCACACACACGCACACACACACACACACACACTGAGGCACACACGCACTCATTTATGTGTGTGTGTATGTGTGTGCGTATAAATGCGTGATTTTATGTCAAGTTATATATAAAAATAATTTAGCATTGGACTGATGTATTGGCCATTTCATTTGTGTAAATATCTATTTATTTTCAGGATAAAAACGTTTAAAGTGAACTTGAAATTGTGGATTTCCTGTTGTCATCAGACTGTCCGATGATGGAGGACGATACGTGTGGCAAGGCAGGAAATGGCACTTGGTACACGTCAATGATGTAAAAGAATAAACTTCTCAATTTGCATTGAGGTGCAAGTCTCTCTATCTCTTTTTTCCCTCTCTCTTTTCTCTCTCTTTTCTCTTTCCCATTCTCTCTGTGTCACACGTTTCCTCCTCTCTTTCTCTCTTTTTCTGTCATTCTCACATGCTCACACCAATATTATTCCTTTTTTTTTGTAATATTTTATTGAGAGTTGCAGTGTATATAGGTTTATAATTTGATATAATACTTCTGTATATTAACTAAGGAAAAACCCATCCCAGATTATATATATTAACATAAAGGCATATTAAAAGTGCTGCTAGAAACAGAATATATTCATAACAGACAAGAACAATAGAAACATAGTAAAAGAAAACTGTCATATTAGAAATTCAGTTTTACTTAGCTTTTTCGCTTTCGGGAGAGTGGAATCTCAAATAAGATTTCTAATCAAAATGAATTTGCAATGAAAAACTGATATTTAGTTTTTATTTGAAAATCTACAACACATTATATAAAATTATATTTCCTATTGAAGCCCCTTCTAGCTATCTGCTAAACTATTGAACTGTGCTTTATTATAAGAAACATATATATACTGCAGCACCGATTACTTTAGATATAATCAAAACACACGAGAAAGCGATTTGAAAAATGCATAATTACACATGTTGCATGCACTCTTATTTTACGGTTTTATAAAAGCGGTTTTATAAAATCTAGTGAACTTGGATTCATTTTACTTATTTCCCAGGAGATACGGTTACACTTTGCGTTCAATGAATGGACCGAATGTTGAAGATTACTGTTGTATCATGCTAAAATATGTCTACTTATAT
>NC_068982.1:182209556-182214667 GCF_001194135.2 Octopus bimaculoides | reverse complement strand
TATATATATATGTGTGTGTGTGTGTGTGTGTGTGTGTATGTATATTCTGGTGAGTAAATTAATCTTCGTAGAAATCCCAACAGAAAAATAATTCTAAAAAACGGATATTTTTAGAAAATTTAAACTTAGACATCGCATTAAACTTTCCAAACACCATTGAAATCCCACGACAATAATGTGTCTATTTTCGTCTTTCTGTGGTTCCCGTGATGTTACGAAACCACAAGTTTTGGTTGTCACAGAATCATAGCTATTTTAGGTGATTAACGAAATTTAGATTGTATACTGTATTTGAACGTACGTCAAATGGGTAATTTAATGTTCAAGTTAAGATAATGAAAATAAACATTCTTTTCAAATATATTTTACAAACATGTCTAAAAATTCCATCACATCATACAATTTAATTTTCATGCAGAGTATTAAAAATGCTCAAATGTTTACACGTAGACACACATACACGCACTTATGAAATAGACAGTTTTATAAAACGAAAAGCATGAAATACCATTTATTCGTAAAAGCATTAAATACTATTATAGATTCACATATACTATGAAAAAAAGTGCTTGGGTCGAGCATGATATGAGAGAGTCCAGACTTGAAGTCGGAATTAACTCATATCTATCTTTGTATCTATCTATCTACCTATCTATCTCGCTCTCTGTCTCCTCCCCGCTTTCTCTCTCTTACCCTCTCTCTCTCTCTCTCTCTCTCTCTCTCATATATGTATATATATTGATAGATAGGTAAATAAATAGATTAATGACTTCCGTCAATAAATTAAATCAACAACTTAACATGAACATATAACATAATACAGAACACTAGTAACCTTACCAATAATACCACTAACTCCTATATATCCCATACACCACTCATATTACAGTATTGTATATACCCTAACTGCACCACATCCACAACTACTTACCTCCGTTACAAATAATCTTTTTACTCAGGGACTAGTGGACCCAACACCGTTTAGTAATCAGTGCGCATTCAAAGCCAGTGAACAGTAATTGACGAAACCGGTATGACTTTGATATCCAATGTGCATTTTCTTCTTTCTTTTTCCATAACCTTTCCACGTGTAGTTTCTATTTTCTTTTTGAAAAATATTTTTATTACATACATATATATATATATATATATATATATATATATATATATATATATATATACATATATATATATACATATATAGATATATATATGTATGAATGTGTATATAGCTTCCGTGGCGAACATACCACCCCCTCCACTGGACGGGACGCCGATCCGGCAAACCATTACTTATTTTCACCGGCTGAGTGGAATAGAGCAATGTGAACTGAAGACTTTTAACTAAGAACAAAAGGCATTCTTGCGATGAGGAGCACAACACTAACAACTAAGCGACGCACTTACACACACAAATGGTGCATATACATATACACATGGGTATGCAGATCTGTGTCTGTACATTGTGTTGGAAGCGTAACGAGTCAATGTGTTAAAAGATCACATTGGCATTAATATAAGGAATTTATTGACCAGAAAGATTACACTGAATTTCGTATTCAAAGAGATTAACGCTGTCTCGAAAGAAATGAACTATAATTTACAAAAGGAATTGCCAGGCTACAATAATATTTGTTTTTGCTTCATTTAAGTATGAGGAAACTTTTTGAGAAAAATAAATAATTGTATACAAAAATAATATGTACTTATACATATACGCATCATTAATTTGAAGTTGCAGAATACTTTGGAATATAATTCATACTCCAGAAAAATCAATTGCATCGCATTTAAAATCAACACTACTAAATAAGGGCTATATCATTATTATTATTATTATTATTATTATTATTATTATTATTATTATTATTATTATTATTATTATTATTATTATTATTATTATTATTATTATTATCATCGCTGTTGTTGCTATTATTATTCATCCATTACACGGTTTTGATTCTGTAACCGGTTTAATTAGGCTTCTTATTGAACCCCAAATCTTTGTCTACTATGAGGAGCATAATTGCCCCCCATCTTTACGTGAGGTATTGCTCTTCTCGTATCTTTTGTTACAATTTACCGACGATTTACCGGATATTTTTTGTTGAATCTTGTAGAGAGGTTTTCTGCCTGCGTTCTCTAGTCCTAAAGGTAAAATATTTCTTTGAACAAATGCCAATTTCTACAAATTTTTGCTTAGAATCGTACATCTCATTGCACAGAAATTTGTAAAATATAACTGTATTTTCACATCGCGCATTGAAATCGCTGTAGAGGGTCAGCTATAATGCAATAATGCCTGAAAGTATATGACTTTGCACGGAGAACTGCTCTTCATCGTTAGCCTCAATGATCAAATGATCAATCTCCAGCATGATCAATCAGCCATCTTGTTCACTGCGATTTTCTTCCCATAAATTTTCACGTCTTTGCATTATATCTTGTCAATCTGTCATAAGTGTACGTCTTTCACGTTAGTTCATTCACAAAAGTAAATTATTGACATATAATTTTAACACTTCATCAATGAAAAACGGGAAAAAAAAGGATCGGTGGATTAGGAAATAGATTCATGTCATTGACAACCTCTAACAACAAGCATCAAGAATAAATCCAGAAGACGCCTGGCACCTTCGTTTAGGTTCCACTTATGCTACTCGAATTAAATGCATTTAATATACTTAGAAATTTAATATTAACGTATTCTTATATTGTACCATCATACACGCGACTTCTTCCAGATTTTTAAATAAACGTGTATTCTTCCACTTTTATCTCTACCAATTTACTTTGCTGTAGCGAGGACTAAAGTTGACCTCCGGCATATTGGAAATGTGCGTATATATGTATAAGTGTGTGCTTTTGTGTATGTGTATGTGTCTAATTGAACATCTTGTCAACTTTCAAATCATTGTTATTTTTTCTTTAGTACATACCTAATCTCAAAAGAAAAATTAATCTAGTGCCGCGATCAACTTTAATTATAATCTTCGAAAGTCGACATAATCTGCCAAATATTTGTGTGATGTGTACTTACCCCCATCCTTCACATTTAGTGACTTTGTGGTTAATACAATTTCTAAACATAATTTAAACTGTCGAACGGAAACGAAGTAAATTTATTGTAACAATTCTGTTCGTAAGAACGTGTTGAATATTACTTCTTATATTTGAATATTGCTTCTTATATTTTAATTAAATTGTCATTTGTTTCCTAATTAGTATCAAAATTGTAGAAAACATATATATGATAACAAAAAGTATGTTTAGTGCTACATTCCACACATAGTCATTGGAGTTTATATTTAACACTCGCAAGTCTAGCAAAATTAATTTTATAACCTATCTTTATCTGTTTCTTTTATCATTATAATGATTGCAGGGAAATGATTTTTCCGGATTGTGCCTTGCAACATTTGTAATTGTAAGGACAACAATATTTCCTAATGACAACAAAATTTACCTTACTTGTAATTATAGTTTGCTAATTGAACTGTATACATTTTCTACTGACATTTAAACGCTGATACATTTCGCTTGAATATGTTTTAATTGAGTTTTATTGGCGCAATTCACAAATTTGAAGAGGACTTCTATGAATGGAATTTGACAAAACTAACATGAGATGGTTGAAAAAGTACTAGTTGATAAAAGAAACACTCAGTTATGATTAATGAAAGCAAAAAGAAAGGTTGCCATATTAAATCACTCAGGTTAGCAACGTTAACGAATTAATGGTCATAAAATCTGTTGCTGTGGATTGTTTTATGGACGAGTCTGACCTAGAGTTATAGCAACTACTGATGCAACAATTATTAGAGGCAATTACCATTTTCATTATTGAGGGTAGCAGCACGGTCCAATCGTTATAATGGTTTCAGTAACTCTGATACTGTTTGTTTCTTCATTTATAGCCTTACAGAACTATAATTATGTCCGTATGGGTCCTGATGAATGGAAGGAATGGGCTAGTGATATTTAAAGCTTTTGATTTTACCAATTTTGTTTTCATTTCATCTCTTAAAAATCAACCATATTCTCTTCTTTTTCGGATTTGATCGCATAATTAAAAACAAAATAAGAGAAACATGAATAACCAAAAGTATCGAAGCTACATGAAAGTAAAAGGTATTTCAAACACAAAATATTCTCTTTAATGTTTTGTCAAATTAAGAACACAGCAATATAATAAATTAATGAAGAAGAGTAATATAAAAATTAAAGAAGGTCTAAATTTCATTTCCGAAGTGTTTATTACCTTAATTGCTGTACTTTTATTTGGAATATTACTTTTTATCCTCTGATGGAGAATAATATTTAATCTCACGAAAATAGTAAATTAATCAGTTATTGAATAAAGTAATTAACTTCTTTATTAAGAAATAATTTTAAATTGAAAATTGGTTCCTATTACTGTATCAAGCAATTTACAATATTGAATTAGGAAATAAATATACCAAATTATTGATTGAATAAATAAATTATATATAACTAATGTAGTACCAGTACCCATTATATATTATTATACGTTATTGAAATAGTCTGCAAAACAAAATGTTAAAGGTACTGTGAAACATTTAGAAAATATCGGAACGGTTATTTCACGTTTGTATGGTGTTCCAGAACTGTAAATTTTTCTCGATACCCATCTCCATTTCTCACTGCATTAAATACATATATCTTATGATGATACAAATATTGATAACATCTAATTATTGACATTTATAATGCAGAACGTAAACCTCAGAGATATAAAAAAAAGGAAGTATTTGTGACAGGTTTGCGTAGACAATTGAAGGTCTTCGGAAAAAAAATTTTCCTGAAAAGATTCATCAAATATCGATCGGTGTTTGAAACTCCATAATTTAGAGTGATGATATGTGAGCTACATATAATGAAAAATATCTTTTGCAAATGTTGTGCACTGCGACACATGCGCTTTTATTTTAATAGTATATTAAGAGATTCCTAATCTGGAATTAGCATGCATACCATTATATTAATATATGCACACACACACACACACACACACACATATATACATATGCATTCTCTATCACTCCCTATCTATCTATACACACATATATGTGCGTGTATATATATATATA
>NC_068982.1:182207606-182208296 GCF_001194135.2 Octopus bimaculoides | reverse complement strand
ATGTGTGTGTGTGTGTGTGTGTGTGTGTGTGTGGATGTATGTGTGTGTGTATGTATGTGTGTGTGTGTGTGTGTGGATGTATGTGTGTGTGTATGTATGTGTGTGTGTGTGTGTGTGTTTATGAATTGTGATCTTTGTTTCTTTGTGTATCCATATATACACATGTGAGAGTGCACGTGTGTGCGTGCATGAGCGTATGTGCGCGTATGAACGTGTGTGCGCGTGTGTGTACGGGCGCACACGAGGATGCCTGTATGTAGGTAATAGCGTTCTTTTTTGCTAGAACTTTAAAACTTTTGTTCGTTTTTTGTAATTGTGAATTTTTTTGCGCCATGAACGGTTTGTGTTTTTAAACGGAATGTATTTTTTCTGATATTATATCTGTTCCTGAATGATGTGTAAAGAAATTTTGATTTAAGCATCTTAATGAATTCTTTATACTGAAATATATATTGAAGAAGATAAATATGTTCTTTTGAATTTATACGTTTTTGCGTCGTAACTCTTTTATTATTATTAATATAACCAAAAGGATCGATTCTTGAAGAGTCTGCATATCTTCACTGTCGTTTTTTTCTGCTATTTAGGTGATGATTTTTTAAGTTAGCTTACCAATTATTTTTGTTGGTAGTTAATTTATAATATATTGTTATATATATATATATATATACATATATATATATATATATA
>NC_068982.1:182204964-182207358 GCF_001194135.2 Octopus bimaculoides | reverse complement strand
TATATATATGCCTGTATCCTCTTTCTCCCTCTGCCCTCTCTCTCTCTCTCTCTCTCTCTATACACACACACACACACACACACAGATATGTATATATAGTCGAGCTGTTCTTGGTTATCGCACTTAACTCGTCAGAATGTCACCGACGATTTCGTGCTGCCTGTTTGCACTTGGCTATACTGACGGCTCTTCAGATATGCTGTCCGAAAGCACATAGTCTCTTTTATACTGCAGATAAAGCAATGTCGCTGGTTCTCTGGGTGATAATAAAAGAACTGAAACGAATAAGTGACAGAGACTGAGGTATTTTCTGGTAGAGATTAAAGAATTATCTCTCATGGATAGGTGTCAGCTGTTGCCAAAGGATATTTGCTGAGTCTACGTATATAGTTTTCTTTCTGTAGTCCAAAGTGGGGCGACAACCTTGGATCAGAATTTCCTTTCATGAGCGCAACAGTGAAACGAGATATTTAAGTTTTTGATTTCAGTATGGTACGCGGTTCATGTGCATTTTGTTTCTTTTTGAATGATTCTCCTTCGTTCAAGTAATAGGTGCTATATTTACTTCCATTCATCCAGACTATTTCAGTTGTACGGTGTACTTCTTCTTTTAATCACCATATAACTGTGAAATATAATATTTCGCTTCTGTTTCGTTCTAGAAGAGTATCTGTGACTATTCAACCGGGATTTAAAAGGTTTCCGTTGTTCCAAAATATTTTCGTGCGTGTGTCTCTCCGTGATTGTTGTTGAACAGAATCCTCTCTGCCTCTTAGACCACTACTGCATTGACCACTCACAAGGCATTCAATATAACCCTAACAGAAACATCCTGCTTATATACAGAGCTTTCACGAATACGCTTCATTTATTATGAAGTTCAAGTGTTACAGCATACCCATTAGCTTTAGCAACGCAGCCTTCCTTCTTCGCATTGAAGAATTGGTCAAGAGTCAATCTCACAAGACGCGCCTCGAAGCCATGCCTCACACAAATGCCTCTTCTAATTTTATGACTTTCCCTCTAATCTACATTTCTCTCTCGCTGCGACGCACAACGCGTAATCGACTCTAATTGCCATTATCAGAGCGAATCTCCATTGATTGTTGACGATGACTTCTTTCAACACTCAATTAACTAATTCACTAATCACATCTCTGTAAACATGGTATGCCGGGAGTGATGTGATCAGCTTCCAGTAACGGGGTCGTGACCTACAAAGTCTATCTAAGTCGATCGTACAAATCACAAATTTGTGATCTGTGTATCTGATCATTCTGAATTTCTCTTTACTGACCAACACATTTTCGTAGACGGAGATTAAGCTGTAGCAGGTGGGACGAATACGTCTGTGCAGCCCCGTCTTTCTATGTTAACCAATGTTGGTGAAGCCATTTTTGGGTTGTGCAGGTTACGAGGTTGGTATTTGCAGTTGTTGATGAGTGTGTTTTTCTTGTTGTTCCATTTGGATTTGCTGCTGTTTTTCAGGCCAATACTTTTGCTACTGCTGCTCTAGAAGTTGATGTCGCAGCTAATCCTACAACCGATTAGGTTGCTGCTGTGATAGTGAAGGTGGCGATAGTATTGTGTGTCTGCCTTTTCTTTCCCCTTGGCAGCGGTAGAAAGCTAATAAATGCTTTGCATTTCCGCATATATAGCATCTTGGTGTTCTTCCCACAATATTTCAGAAAATTTATAACTGATTTGCGAGGTTGATCAAGTCAGGGAAGCTTTCAAACATCTTGGCTCGTCAAGAAAATTAGTTCCATCCCTGTTCCTGACCAGGTCGGATGATTCGCAGAATGCTTGCTTTAATTTTTACGTACTATATTACAACCGCCACGTGCAAGTGGATACCTTCTTCTAGTGGTATCTCAGCCACTTTTACTTTGACTACCCACAGATCGAAAATGTGCCAAACAGCAGCGGTCATTATTCTTTAGTGTGGTGATAGAATTTCGTTCGATGTTTCTTCCTCTGGAGACTCCATCTGAATACAGCTAAATTGTCTTCCTTGAGCGACATTGGATTTTAGGCTCCAGATTTGTTTATCAACCTGGTCTTGCAATGCTTGCACAGATGCCTTCCTTTTAGGTATAATGCATCTATATTAAACTGTTTTGCCCTTTTGGTTTTGTATTTCTTAGTTTTTATTCAGTGATTACAACTGACACTTCTTTTCTCAAGGCATACACGTAATCATTTCCAATTGCTTGCAAGCTACCCTATATATACTTTTTCTTGCATTAATATTGCTGGAGGAGCTGCTGGAGGTGGAAGTTTTATTTGTTTCATTTTTCCTTTTTCTTCATGTCACTGCAGCTTTTTTCTCATTGTTATTGGTGTCATTACATACATACATACATACATACATACGTATATGTGTGTGTGTAT
>NC_068982.1:182203264-182204830 GCF_001194135.2 Octopus bimaculoides | reverse complement strand
TATTATAATTATTATATTTATCTTATGATATTTACTTTACTTTATATTATACTCATTTATTGTGCTTTTAATTATTAATTTTTCTATATGTGATAGTGGATTTTCATCGATGAGTTCTTGAAAATTGGTTATTTTCCCTAAAACTATATGTTATATATATACTTTATCTATAAGGCTCAATTTAATTTAAATTTTTTATAAATTGATTTTAATTGAGTTTTTTACCTGTAATTTTGGATTTTGTCCCTAATATTATTATTATTATAATATATATATATATATATATATATATATAATTATAATGATATTAGGGATAAAAATCCAAATTTACAGGGAAAAATTTAATTTAATTAATCAAAGTTAAAATTAAATTACATTTCACAATATATAGTATACAAATATATAATTTAGAGAAAAAAACATACATGCATATGTGTGTGTGTGTGTGTGTGTAATTGTTGCTGAGTATAACAATCTAGCAGGTAGTGGTACACAACTCTTTTCATCGTGGCTATTTCCATAACACTCTTCTCTCTGGATTTAGAAAGGTATATTTTTTTGAAATATGATTTTGCAATTGAGATTTCAAAATTCCACCTCGACTGTTCCAAATGTTACGCATATTTCGCAGAAGCAACTAGATACAGAGAATATTAGTTGGCTTATGAACAACGTTATCGAACTAAAATAGAAATAAAGTTATTAAAAAACTATAAAAGTCAATTTTTGGGAAGAATAACAACAACGACAATGTTACTATAAATAATAATAATAATCCTTTCTACTCTAGGCACAAGGCCTGAAATTTGAGGAAGGGGATAATCGATTAAATCGACCTCAATATGGTACTTGATTTATCGACCCCGAAAGAATGAAGGCAAAGTCGAGTTCGGCGGAATTTGAACACAAAACGTAGCGATGTCTGAAATACGGCTAAGCAATTCACCCTTATAATGGTAAAAACAATAATAATAATAATAATTATTATTATTATGGTAATACAAATAATAATGTGTTTCTATACGAATAACCTTAAATATGAATTTAAAATTATTTACGAGAATGTAATGTTTATTTCTTTATGCGCACAGGGGACCAAACCAAACACAGAGGGACAAACAAGGATAGACAAAGGGATTAACTCGATTATATCGACCCCAGTGCGTAACTGGTTCTTATTTATTCGACCTGGAAAGGATGACAGGCAAATTCAACCTCGGCGGTATTTGAACTCAGAATGTAACGGCAAAAGAAATAGCGCTAAGCATTTCGCCCGGCCTGCTAACGATTCTGCCCCATCGGAAATGTAATATATTAGTGTAAATGAATTTGCGTTCATAGAATCACATACATCATTCTAGCTGCAAAACAAGAACTATATGAGACAATGCAAGAAAAAAATGCAATGCTTAAACAGTATCACGTTCCTTCACCGTTGTAGATTCCTAGCTTCTGCGTCGTTTCCTGATATTTTATTTCAATAGAACTGAGCAGTCAATAATATGATATCGTATAAATGATATCTCTAATTTTCCCGGTTACTCTTTCCTATATATATATATATAT
>NC_068982.1:182196901-182202973 GCF_001194135.2 Octopus bimaculoides | reverse complement strand
ATATATATATATATATATATATATACATACACATATATACATACTGAGGGAGAGACACAGAGTGAGAGAGATGGTAGAAAGATATATTGTCAGGGCGTAAAATGATGGATATATCTTTGTATTTTAAAATAGAAACTAATTTCGTCTCTATAATTTGAGAAGCTCTCATGAATTTTCTAATTTGGATTTTCTCCAGATTTTGATTATATTCCATCTACAAAATTATACGTGGAGGAGTACAATAGTCAGCATAATTCAGATCACACGCCTGAGAGACTGCAAAATTTGGAATGCAGCTGAGGAACGAAAAAAGACAGTGTAAGAGAAACATTTTGAGAGTTAAAATGTGGTAGGTAAAGGCGATGGCATCAGTACTCGAAATAACTCTCTCCGTATTGTCAATTATTTCTAATTTTCTTTCCAAAATGCTATATATACTTTATTTCATGTGGAATCAATGTGAAAATAGTTTATGGTCGGCATCCTATTAAGGTGCACACGCATTCACACATTCATACATAGCCGTATATTTACGTTACGCGATGAATTTGTACTTCACATAAGTCAGTCAGGAATTTGTAAACAACAAAACAGTTTGGATATGTAAAGTTTTACTAAAACTGGTTCGCATAAAGGAAGTCTGCCTTTATGAATGCAATTGAATTCTGAAACCTCTGATATAATGTTTCTTCCAAAACCATTTAAGCAATAGCCTTTTTCTTAGTGCCGTAGCCTTTTTCTTAGTTCTCATAACCTTTTTCTTAGTGCCAACACACCCTTTCCTAATTTCTATACATTTAGCTCTTAGGCATTGTTCTTCTCTTTTTCTGGTATTTTACTCCGACTAATTTTCTCATAACTTGGTCATGTGCAGTTAGATACCTAAGAAAAAGATATAAATGTTCCAGGGTGGTGCATTTTTAGAGACGGGAACGTTTCTGCAATGATATAGAAACAAGAATATGTAAAAACGAAGGCTTCCCTTAAGAATGTTAGCCACACAGTTAAGAGTTAACGATTAGAAAAAAAATGTAAATTTGATTATTTAGAACTTAGCTCACTGATAGGTTTGGAACCTATTTAAAATGGTTTCTTCGTGATTGATATTTGAAGAAATAATTCGATGAGAAAATATTCGCAAAACAATATCGTAGGCAAGAGAATATAATATATAATATAATAAAATACATATATGTACATTATTACATATATAAAATAATACATAAATACATAGATACATACATACATACACACACACACACACGCACACACAGACACACACAGACACACACACACACACATACACACACACACACATACACACACACACACACACACACACACACACACACACACACACACACACACATATATATGAGCATAAGAATTTGGAGGTTCAGACAGGAGAAATATTTTCTACTAATTGAAGAATATATGTAGTCTTCAAGTAGAGCATTTGCAGTTAAAGATACATTCAGGGGCGCAAGCATATACATTATATTTGACTTCTGTAACATTTGTCAAAAAAAAAAAAAAGAAAGAAGAAAACTCTCAAAAACTTTAGTCTGGCGTTTTAGGATTACCGTTAAACAAAGTACCGAAGTTGAGAATATTATAAGAGGATAAATTGCAAGCAAGTATCGACATCGAAACAATACACTTACCTACTCAATACAAAAAAGTAACGATCTATATGGAAATAATTGTATATATGCATATTGCTAAAGACAAAAAGAAGAAAAGATTCACATAAACACACTCACACAAACACATATACACACCGATATATGTCTATGAAATATGTGCACAAATATGAATATCCATACATATAATTACATAAATGTGTGTTAAATCGATCATTATCTCTCTATTCGAATGATATATATATATATATATATATATATATATATATATGCTATTTACATACATATGCGGAGTATTGGAGGAGTTAAGTCATTCGTTATCGAAGGTAAATAAAAATAAAATAACTAGAAATTCAGAGAAACTTGATTTCCATTTGTGTACATGCGTGTTGTGAGATTTTCTATAACCAAACCAATTATGTTTTACATGAATAATTATGTTTGTATAAGCATATAAACGGAAACACACGAGCAAATATTTTAAGCACCTATTTACATAACTATCTGTGTGAAAACGTAACGTACAACTCGTTTATAGAGAACGGAATTGGCACATGTATAGTTATAAAAGAAAAAAGACATGCAATGCAAACACACATATACACACTCTACTCCCTAGATAAACTGAACCTTCGAACTGGGATCCGAGCCGCAGTCTTTGCTAAACGAAATGAAAAGGATCACTATTAAATCTTGGAAAATTTATATGGAGAAATTTATGGAAAATTAGAGCGTTTTAGCAAATGCATTCGCGGGAAGCGTGCGTTATTGGAAAAAGACAAGAAAACGCTCTCCCAAAATTAAAGCAATGTAATCCTTTGAATACATCATCCTAGGCATGTTAAAGAAATTAATTTCAGAAATTATTCTAATACTTTCTAAAGCAATTTTATGAATTATCCAAAGTATTCGCTAAGTAAGGAAAATTGCTCCCTTCCGATGTGACAAGCATCATTTATGATATTGAGCAATATTTGTATAAGCAACCCTTTTCAAGAAATATTACTAAGAAATTATACAGAATCTAACCTTTGTACTCACTACAGTATTAATAAGGATATATAGTATTTAGGCCTGTCTATTACGATGGATGATAGATGTTTAGCTGTTAGCTACTGCCAGTAAACCAGAATAATTTAACTGATCCAAAACGCAGAAATTTAATCCAGCTAAAATTGAATTAAGTAGAATTAGCAAGGTCATTATTGATGCAACTAATGATAAATCATACAATCTATTAATCTTCCTTACTATAATAACATATACCTCAGTAGTAGAATGGTTCGATACTTTACGTGATAACGTTGAGTCAGAATTCACAATTTGTGATTATTGAATTTTGTACTTTTCGTTCAGAAAGCCTATTAAGGAAAACTCTACAAGTGAACCGCAGGTGTTGGACCGTCCCATGAATGCCCATGTATACTATTAGGCATGACAGAATGAAGTGTTTCCATGATTTTTCAGCGTGAGACATTACTTTGGACAGATTGGAATATTGCATATCCCTTTTCGATGGTTTGATAAATCTGAAATCTGCAACGTTAGAGGATTATTTATAAGTTAGCCTCATAACAATATTTGATTTTGTAATATTAGAATTATTCAGAAATGATGGTCTAATAGTATCTGTAATAGGACGAGCCAGAAAATTACGCAGCATGTTTTTGACCTAAACTTTTTCGTAAGTAGCTATAATAAAGTAATAAAATTTCAGCTATTGTTCGCAACCTAATTTGTATCTCTTATCAGAAGCTAAACGAAATCACATATTATATTCTGAAAGAGACAAGCTTTACTCATTTTATTGTGTATTGTGAAATACACGCGCCCGCACGCGCACGCACACACACACATACGCACACACAGCTTGCGTATCGTCGTTTCTCTCCTCTGCTGCTCACACACTCCTTGTACTTCTGTATTACCGCTTCATGTATAGAAGAACTCCCTGAACGTGCCTTATCCCTTGTCAGCCCGTCCTTCCACTTCTGGCTTAGCCCGTTCATCCTTGTCCTATGCGATAACAGTTGTTTTTAAGGCTATTCTCAGATCAGATCAGAAGTAGTGTCCAGACACATTAAACACGTCACTACACTTGCATTGGATGCACACACATCCGCGTGCATCGTGAATGTCTGCTTTGCCGATTCCGCTTCAATGAATTCTTTTTTCGAAATATAACTGTCCTGATTCTTCCGGTAAAGAAAACCTTTCGACAGTACAGCATTAATTATTTATCATATGGATTTATTGTTTCTCCTCAGAACTGTCAATTATCTATGTGTCTTCTATGCCAGCAAACTATGAGCAATGAAACTATGAAACCTCCACGCTTGAAATATCATTTTGATTCCAAGTATACCGGCAAAAATGACAAAACATTGTCATATTTTTTTGCAACTCAAAGCCTGTTTCGAAAAGGAGAAAACACTAAACACGATGTTTACGGAAGGAACAGTACGGGAAAATGATGGTATAGTTGTGTCGTACAATATTGCATTACTGGTTGCAAAGATCGGGAAGTCCCTCACTATAGGAGAAACATTACTACGACCTTGAAGAAGTTCTGTTGACTGTAATGCTCAAGAAGTCCCACACAATTATCAAGAAATGCCTACATATATCTGTATGCATATGTATGTATGAACATATTATATATATATATATATATATATATATAGTGTGTGTGTGTGTGTGTGTGTGTGTGTCTGTATGCGTGCATACATACAAAATGCAACTGCTGTCGTCAAGTAACTTTAATTTCTATATACATAGGCACATGCTTCTGCCACTGCATACATATGTGCATGGAAGCTAAAGTTACTCGACGAGATCATATGAAAATTTGGCGTGATTTAATGTTACTTTGTTAAATACCTGGTTTTTCCTATGTTCTCATTCAATGAAAGTCTCTTTTCTTCTTAAAGTTCACTGTAAAATCTGTCGAAACCTTGAATTTTTCATTTCGGGATATATTCTAATCAACAGGATCGTAAGCAACCACATCAAAATGCCCACAGACTGAAAAAGGTTCATAACATATTTTTTGTGCAGTCATAGAGAGAACCGAAACCTTCAAATGCACTTTCTCCTGGAATTAAAGCCTGAAACGTTTGAGAAATCTGGAAAAAATCACACTGTTACTTGACATTGAGTGGTAAATATGTTTTCTCATTTGCAAATATGATACGCTTGAAAGCATGCTCGTCAGAAATGAAATTAGAAATATATTATTGTATTATCTTGTTGCTTACTTGTAAGAGAAATGACGCAAACAAGGCACATTTGATGTACGTTAGGGTGTAGATAGCGATCCTGCATTATTTCTAAAAGAATTATCAGTTTTAGATAATTCAAAAAAGTGTAGATAATACTATATACGAATCAGGATATGACTTGCTTTCATGAACGTTGACAAGTGTCAGAGCAAACCATATTACTGCTGCTATGTTGTCTCATAATCAGGCCGACATTCGACAATGTATCATCCGTTATATGAGAAGAGTTTGATGATAAGTCTCTTCAGTTTCGAGTGGGAGCGAAGACTGTAAACAACTGAAGTATGTTCGTAGTAAAATCTTACGACGAATTATTTAAACCTCTTTTGAACGGAAGACCACGCATTTCTTAGACGACAAATGAATTCATTTTACAGCGAATATTTTCAACAATGTAATAAAACTTAATTTTGGCAAATTAACACGTTTAGAAGCCTTCTCAACGACTCAAAACAGTAATTTGGAATTACCGAAGAAGGAAAGACATCCAAAATTATTTTTAAAAGTGCTACAAAACATCTTTAATTTACGGTAGTTCTCGGGTTTGAAACGTTGCTTTATCACATGCAATAAAACAAATCGCAATATTCCCTAGAAGGAAAAAGTGAAAAATAGAATAGGAAACATGTTTCGAGATAATACGAAGACACTTGAATAGAAATAAGTTACATCAGACAAGAGTTAAAAGATGTAAGTGAAAACCCCGGCATCAGAAAAGGGTTGGCGAAAAATACACATACATATTTAATTACCGTGAAATTTATCGCAGATGCTCCTCCACTCTTTTTTACGTTGAGATGCATTTTGAAGAAAGATAAAAAAATCTGAAGCGCGATGAAGACAATAATGAAGTTAACATTGACAGGAATCTGAATAAAGCATTGTCCACCTTGTTCCTGCATTTCTCCAAAATTTTACACTGTGTTACATTTCATCTGTCATGCAAATCCGTCCAGGACGGAAAACAATACGAAAATACTTGGTCTCTGGACGATTGTACAAAAAGAAAACCCTAATAAATATGTATACGTAAACAAAAAAAGGAAAAATATAATTTAAAAAACAGCTTTTCTATCGGAATTATATTGATATCACGTCTTGCTAGATCACTATTTAGGTAATGTATATATATATATATATATATATAT
>NC_068982.1:182195948-182196754 GCF_001194135.2 Octopus bimaculoides | reverse complement strand
GAGTGTTTTTACGTGTCACCCGCACGAAGGCCAGTCAGTCGGTACTGGCAACGGCCACGCTCGAAATGGTGTCTTTTATGTGCCACCCGCACAAGAGCCAGTCCAGTGGCACTGGCAACGATCTCGCTCGAAAACCCTACGAAGGCCAGTCAGGCGGCAACGGTCACGCTCAAAATGGTGTATCTTATGTGCCACCCGCACAAGAGCCAGTCCAGGGGCACTGGCAACGATCTCACTTGGTTTGCCGGGTTTTCTAAGTGTTAGCAATGGTTGAGTTTGGGTTTATATTTTTGAATGAAGAAGGTTTCCTTATTCAATCTAATTTGTGTTGGTGTATTACCACAATTTATAATCTTTCCTTTCTATCAATGTAACATTAATACACTAACACAAATTAGATTGAATAAGGAAAAATTCTTCATTCAAAATTATAAACCCAAACTCAACCATTGCTAACACTTTTAAATAAGGAAATTCACCTCACTGAGAGGAAAAAATTATAGAGCAAAACCTAACTTCGAAACCAAACCATGATAAATTAATCAAAATCTACCAACTTCTACATTTCGATTATCTCCCTTATACCGGAAGAAATCCCTAATTACCTCCCCCATTCTAGAACTCTTTTATTTACACACGGGAGCGTAGACATGTTACCATGAAGTAGAGAAATTTGAAAAGACAACACGAAACCGGTTATTTCTCCAAATACAATGGTTATATACCAAAAAAATTTCATAACATTTTTCTGACATATTTTAAATATATACTTTAACCATGTAACACAAGCCTTCTGTAGTTTTTTC
>NC_068982.1:182193634-182195634 GCF_001194135.2 Octopus bimaculoides | reverse complement strand
TATATATATATATATATATATATCTGTGTGTGTGTGTGTGTATGTGTGTGTGTGTATATATAAACTTACGAAGTTGCTGAAGTCATATAAAACTCCGAATGAATGTCATTTGCATATTTGAATAAATAGCGGGCAGGTGTATATTAGAATTCAATGTAAACATTTATGTAGTTTTTCGTACCGTTTTCCTTCTGGATATATGTGACAGGAAATAGATCACAATCGCTGAACAAGTAGTTGGGTGAAACGAATTTCGGGAAGTTCTGAACAATTCTTGATTATCAAAAGTGAAGTCAAACCTATCGTAAGGTATGAGAAATTTCATTTTATTCAGAAAGTATCCGAATAGTTTCTCCATTCGTGGGGGTCAAAATCGCACTGAAGTGTTACAGTGCCAGATCTTATAATCAATGAAGTAGACAACCTGACTTCTTCTACGGTCACCTTCCTCGTGGTCTTATTTTACAAAAATGCTACAGAATCACATGAATATATTTCCAGGTGAAAGATTGTTATGCTGTTTATACATTCAGCAAAATTCTTGACATTTTTCTCCGGGAGACTAGAAGGCTTATGTAATAGAGTTACAAGAAAACTGTAATGCTATCCCATAAAACTCCAGCAATTGAAGTAAATGAATAGAAGGTAAGAAGTCCATTGAATATCATCTCATACCATTTTTACAACATCTAAATTACCATGCGTCTAGGTGACTCTATGTAACAAGTTTTCGTACATGCATTAAGTAAGATCATGCGTTTTAGAATTGAGTTGGTCAGAGAGTATTCCCTCATGGGGGATTTTCTTTCAAGGAAATTTCACAGCAACAGGAGCACAATAAAAATACTATATCGTGGAACAGCCACAAGGATATTAGCTTGCACTGGTAAGGTTATATTTGTTGCAATAGTGGAATACGAAATATTAACGTAATATTTCCAATATGTAGAGAGGATATACATGCTAATAATCTGTTTAGAGCCACAAACACATTCCAACCCTGTGCAATGAAACTGAGGGTGTTACCCATACTATAGATGCATGTGGCAGGCAGTCATCCTGGGATTATCACCCTCCGAAAATGGTATCGTAGATGGTAATTTACATAGTGCAATCTGTCGAAAAAATAATCTTGTAAGACAACAGGCATTTGAAGTTATAAAGTTGCAGATAGCATAATGACTCACATGTATGTATGTATGTATGTATGTATGTATATACATATGCCTGTGTGCGTATATGTGTTTATGTATGCGTTGTTTAATGTGTGGTAAAATCAAAAATGTGCTCCATCCAGTGAGAGATGAATAACACTTATTCAGCACAATATGACGATATGAGCTACAAATAGTTTCTTTTGAAACGTCATTTCCAAGGAGACTTCTATAACACGCCATGTGTTATCAAACAGTCTGCGGGTTCTGAGGACAAAGTGCGTTCTATTCAACAATCAAGACGCTGGTACTAAAGAAATAACGAGAAAAAACGTGAATAATGATGCAAAACGTGGAATGGGACTAAACACGGGGGAAAAAAAGAAAGAAAATTAGTTACGTAGAAGCCATAAATTTTAAAAAAGATATAGTTGTTGTAGAATGATCCGGAGAGAGTGGTATCTTTCAGTTCGCAAAATGAAATTTGTCCGTACGTTCGCTTTATTAGAAATGTCTGATCTAGAATTACATAGAGCTCTGGAATTCTTATGGCTGAGAAAGAATGTGAAATCTGTCAACTACTCAGAAATAGTATTTCGCAATCCATTTACATATTGATATACCGAAAGATCGCACATCCTGTTTTAGATGTAAGAATTCCACTGCACTACTTAGCACTCCATGTGCTCAGAGTCCGGAGATTGCTCTGGGACAATAATCGTATGATAAAAGCCTGCTTAGACACGTATCTTCTCATCGAGAAACTATCGGTAGCTCGTACCTTTATATCAGGTACATTAAATTATATATATATATATATATATAAATATATATATATATATATAT
>NC_068982.1:182190248-182191468 GCF_001194135.2 Octopus bimaculoides | reverse complement strand
ATATATATATATATACATATATGTAACATTTATTGAACTGACCACTACACATATTTTTTTCTCCAAGACACCTGATGAATGCTGGAGGGTATATCAGCCGAAACGTTGTGTTAACAACACACAAGATGAGGACAAATATCCGTCAAATGTAAATAATGTAAATAATATACATATCGTCCGGATGTTTTGTTGTCATCTATTCTTTTTTTTGTTTTGGTTTACATATATATAAATATACATACATACACAAGCATAGATGCATACATAATTGCGTCTATGTGTGCATACATGCGTAGGAACACAGCTGATGCTTAAAATCTAATGATTAACATTTGTTTCTATGTTAATGAACGACTATTTCTATATTGGTGAGAAATTTGAAAACGAAAGCAGAAGTTCATATGTTCTTAAAGACGTTTTCGCCTTATCTGCACACAAACGCCCGCACTCATCATAAATTTAAGGAAATATCACATGTTTTATCCTTCTGTCTGCACATACCACGTATCTCTATCCATATCAACTGCAAAACTCGATCATGGCATTCACTAAAAATAGCTTTGAAGACCGAACTCCCCCTCGAATAGAGTGTAACGTCAGCTAGATTGGAATCACAATAAGCATTCTCTGGGTATAAGATGTTCACAATTGACGAAATATTTCCAAATGAGTCCATTATATAAAGATTCTGAACTTATCACCAGGCAACATACTATTGAAATATACACCCACAGACTAAATAGTTTGTTTTACTGTTAATCCATCACCACAATATAGTAAGTGATACACAGCTTGTGTAGACGATCACTGATATAACCATGAGCCCATTTATACATAACAGAAAGCCATGAAAAACATTATTTACTATGAACTTGTAGCATCATTTCCAAAGGTGTTCATTTCAAATAGTTGTTAGGGACTTGACGTGCATTTTGTAACTTATAAAAGATAAGTTACAATTTCCTGTGCCCATGGGGTGGCTGTGGTTTTTAACCACTGGAAATTTGTTTTTCTCTAGATACTGGCTACGTTGCAGAGGATGGGTGTAGTGTATAGTGTTTTTTTCTTAACGACGCTTCACTGGAGGCGAATGATAGCGCCTTGCACGTGCTAATATAACACGTCAACACAAATTGCTTTTCATTTCTTTAGATTCACAAACAATAGCACATTGACATAAACCTACACACATGCGCGCGCATGTGTTTGTTTATATATAT
>NC_068982.1:182188328-182190146 GCF_001194135.2 Octopus bimaculoides | reverse complement strand
ATATATATATATATATATATATATAAAGTACTGTTCCGTGATAAGAAAATTCAGCACAAAATGTACGGCTTCAGAAATAGTATGCAATTATGCCATGCAGTTTTTCCTTACTTTGTTGGGAGTTATTCTTTAAAATTTTATCGATTAGTACCATCTAAAGTCATGTGTTTTGTGCCCTTTTAAATAAATAACATATATGTTTGTGCGTGTGTATGTGTGTGTGTGTGACATAGTATCTGTGTATACGTGTATATACCCATATGCATATGCCTCTGTGTAATGTTTGTCTGTATGTCTATTTTTCATATGGTATATATGTGTGTTTCTTCACATATTTCATTTGCCCTACTCATGCAGTTCAGTAGATATTCAATACTTTTTAACATAATTCAATAAACCAATACTGCACAGTTATCAAAATGCGAATAAATAAGGCCCCAGAAAAACTATGCAATTATAACATAGAATATTTTCTTAGTTTATTGGGAGCTATTCATTAAAAACTTATCGATTTGTTATTTTGATTCAATATCAGGGAATTAGTGCCATTATTTTAGATAATGTGGAGAACAATGTTAGTTCATTAATACGATGAACAGAACAAACGAATTAATAATTCTTGAATGCTTTTGAATATAATATTATTGGCACACTTTGCATTACGCGATTGGGAGTTCATTGGATTCGTGCTATGAAATCTACTTCTCAGTGTATTTTTTTTTCTTTTTTCATGGAAAATATTGAGATTTCAACACAAAACATTTATATCTTCTTTTGGGGGTCTCATAATTGAACTATTATGTGTAAAGATGGAAATATAATCACCTACTACATACGGAGGAAAATTACTTTCCGTTCATATTTACATTGCAAATATGACGTAGGTTTCAGGCAATCCTTGTGAAATTGTTTAAACAGAACGTTGTTTGTAATGAGGAAAACAAATGTTTATTGTATTAAGAAAAATGTTTTCTCGTATTTGTAACTAAACATATGATTTTCTTTAGAGTTTTATTACAAAGAAAAAAGAAAGATGATATCTATTTTCCAAGTAGATGATCTTAATCTGCATAAGAGGATTGGAATTTTACAGATAAATAATCACATAATATTAGATTTTATTTTTTCTGGACATCTAACAGTGACAGGAATCCAAATACAACGATGGTCTAAGAGAATGATACACACAAATCACAACATTTACTGTACAGGGCACATATTTTTATTAAGTTGTGATACACGCTCAGCAAGATAGCAATTTGTAATTCTAAATCCATCTGCGTGTTTTATGTTGATTAGAAGCTACTTTTGCGGTGTTACACAAATATTCTCTATAGTGTATCTAAGAAAATAACTATCCTTTTTCAATTGCCAGTTTTAAAATTTAAAACAGTTATAAAACAATTATTCATGAAAATTCAAATACAACAACAACAACAACAACAACTACTACTACTACTACAACTACTACTACAACTACTACTACTACTACTACTACTACTACTACTACTACTACTACTACCACCACCAACAAGAACAACAAGAACAACAAGACCAACAATAATAGTGATTATAATATTTTCTACTCTAGGCACAAATCCGGAAATTTTGGGGGAGGGGGCCAGTCGAATAGATCGACCTCGATACGCAACTGGTACTTAATTTATCGTTCCCGAAAGGATGAAAGGCAAAGTCGACCTCGGCGGAATTTGATCCCAGAACGTAAAGACAGACGAAATACTGCTAACTTTTCTACAGGCTCGCCGCCTTATAATAATAATAATAATAATAATAATAATAATAATAATAATAATAATA
>NC_068982.1:182186808-182187497 GCF_001194135.2 Octopus bimaculoides | reverse complement strand
AGCCACTAGGCATATGAAAATTGCCTTGCCCTCCCGGTTAAAGGAGGTCGGTGGGTCAATCCTCACGTTGGATTCAGCTGATAGCCGGATCCGTCTTACACGTGACAGTAGCTGTTCGATATAAACCCACAGGTCAGCAATATTCGGACACTTGACGAGTGCGTGCAGAACGGTTTCGTCGTCCTGAGCGCACCTCGGGCAGGCCCTGTTGACGGCACTTCCGTGCCGGTAGAGTTTATCTCGAACAGGTAGCGCACCTCGGTAGCACTGCCAGGCGAGGGACCTTTGGAAATTATCCATGAGCCCAGGCCCGAAAGTTCTCCCGAACTAGAGTTTCCCTGAGAACGTCGTCGCACTTTTCCTCCACTAACCCTCTATAGAACGCTAGAGTGGAGCTACTACGGATCGCACTGCCCGCCTGACTGAGGGCGGTGAGGGCTTGGCGCCATTCGAGGTGCCAAGCGCCCTTTCTCGGTCTACGTTTGATCCAGGATTGCAGCTCTGTTAAAGAAACGAGCTGCGGAAAATCGCTTCTGACGAACGGCGACCATACCTGCTCACCGTTCAGGAAACGCTTGAGATGTCGTAGCCTGAGCGGATGTTTGCACATTAGCAACCACGGCATGCCACGGCCTCCGTTCTGTGGCTGTTATTTGGGATAGCTAGGATACATACGGAGGTCTGCAGCC
>NC_068982.1:182183932-182186474 GCF_001194135.2 Octopus bimaculoides | reverse complement strand
ATTAGAATATTTTATTTTTTTTATTTTCCACCGGCTCAAACCCTTTAGTTTGACCGGTTTTTTTCCCAACAGTCTAATCTGTTGAGTGTATATAATAATAATAATAATAATAATAATAATAATAATAATAATAGTAATAGTAATAAATGCCCGGAGGCAGTGGTTCTCATGGCTTCTGATCTTAATTGATTGGAAGTATTATCATGTACATTCTTTTGTCTTGGTATAAAAAGATGGGCTACAGCAAATATTCTGCTCAGTACCACAGATTTGCTTGTCAGTTGTTTGATCTAAACCAGTTGAGCATGTCCTTTGGTGGCTGACGATATGTGCATCTCTGATCACAAGCAAAAGTAGTGGGGGAGCAGCATAGTTATGTGTTGAGAGGAATACTTTGGGGTTTGAATAATTCACCTTTGTAAACATGGGTATTGTGTTCAACATCCTTAAACAAACCTTATTCAGGGACCTTTTGAACGGGATGGGCTACTCGACCTGAAGGAAATTCTAACTGGGCCCCACCAGCGATGTCATGCACTGTTTATCTTGATATGAGATCACCATTTCGTGCACATATGGTTGTGATGCATGTGCCTGGTGTACCCTTATCAGACGGGTAGTCATGATGGGTATACTGGGCGTAGTATATTTTACCCCAGTGTCACTTTGATGGCATGCACTGCTCTCTCACTCAATAATAATAATAATAATAATAATAATAATAATAATAATAATAATAATAATAATAATAATAATTAAATTTGATATTTGGAATTTGAAATACATAGAATTTGGAACATGCGAACAATAAAGCTGGTGCTTATTATAATTGTGTTGGTAACAGTAAGCCAATATATAGACAAGTGGCTGAAGGTGATTGAAACGGAAAGCCCGGTAGAGATCCTACAGAATGTTTGCTTTTAGGATCAGCAAGGCATCTGAGCACTTGAAAGGCTGCTGAAAACTTCTTGATATCTTAAGGTTACAAGTAGTAATCTGCTACCCACATAAATTCTACCAGGAATAAGAGGGAAACTGAGCCAAACGAAAATAATAATAAGACCAACACCAATCATAATAATAAATCGAACACATTTCAAGGCATTTGATAAATGTGATCAAGATTTGCTATTGCTATTGTGTGTTAGTGCTGGAATTGTGAATTGGATTAAGATGGAGTAAATTTGTGATTGACTTGTGCTGTTGAAGGTGAGAGAATCGCTTGTAGCTTTATAGTTTAAGCATGTTGAGAATTATAATTACATTAAACAGTGAAACGCATCCATTTCTTTTTATATAATTCTCTGTTTAATCATTTCCATGAAATAAAGTTCTTAAAGTGGTTGGTAATCATGAATAGCACTATATCGTCCTCATTATGAAGTCGTCTGCACTCAGCAATTGAACTTATGTTGAATTAGTTTATATATTTTTTTCTTCTACGTAAGTTAGATTTGTTGTTGTTGTTGTTGTTGTTGTTGTTGTTGTTGTTGTTGTTGTTGTTGTTGTTGTTGTTGTTGTTGTTCTTCTTCTTCTTCTTCTTCTTCTTCTTCTTCTTCTTCTTCTTCTTCTTCTTCTTCTTCTTCTTCTTCTTCTAGCATCAGAGAAAAGTGATATATAGGGAGAACTTTCTTATATGCGGGAAAGAGACCTCATCTACAGATTTTGTTTGCATAAAAGAGCTTCGTTGGGAGACACAAAAAAATCAATGAAGTTTAATTCCTTTTTGGCTTTATTTTTTTCGCTTTCAAACAGCAGAGAAACCATTTTGAGAGAGAGAAAGTTCTCACATGCTCGTACAATACCTCTAGAGCTGATTTGCCTTGTGTAAAAGTACTTCGCATAGATATAGTTAATGCTTTGTCTACGAACAAATAGATCGGCCTTAGTATGTTCTTCCAAGGAAACATGCTATTGAGCAAAAGAAAATGACACTGCTTTTACATGGACTGCTTTATCGGAAAGCAAATATCAGTAGTTAATTCATGAAGCAAAAATTGTACTTGAGGGCTTTGTATTTCTGCGCAGAGGAAAGCATCGATCACATGATTTCAGAAATAATTAAATCGTGGAAAGAAATACAGTTACATGTACAGGTTGACGGAGTCTCCAAGAATATGAAATGTATGAATGTTTTTGGAAGCGACTTCAGAGTGGAAATTGAGAAAGTGACTCAAAGAGTTTATTGATGACTGTCTAAGTATGATACTGCAGACTGTGTTGGAATTCATTTTCAGTTATATCACATATCAGCATATACAAAAATAATGCACAAAATCTCACTGTGTTCACATACAATCTGATAATACAAATCATATACGAGCCAAAATACGAACCGTAATGCTTTGGCGCGATCTCCCTTAATTGCAAGACAAATCTTCTTAAAATATTTACCCTAGCATATGCGGGAGTAAAATTTTTGAACGGAACGAGACGGCAGGCCCAAAATTGAAGATTGAGAGCAGAAAAAAAAACAGTTTGGTAAAATATACAACAGAACAACTATTCACTGTGTATACATACATATATATATATATATATA
>NC_068982.1:182181669-182183879 GCF_001194135.2 Octopus bimaculoides | reverse complement strand
CTTATATATATATATATATATCGAAAAGCTCGTGTACAATTTCATGTGAAAAGGCCATCGCTGTGTTAATTGTCTCAAGGGAGAAATAATCCTGACAGTGACTATATGTGAAAACATACCGAACAAGCTATGAATAATATAAACGGAGTACATTATTATGATTAACGCAGAATCCCTATTTACAGCCTACTAATAACTGCTATTTTTTGTACGGAAATGCAAATAATATATATATACCGGTATATTTTCTGGCTTTCTCAAACATTTTTGAAGCTGGAATTCATTGATAAAATCGGCATGTTTGCACATACACTGTCTATGGTGTGGGGATGTACATTCTAAGTTCCACAGCAAATATGGCTCTGCTCATGACATGAACATATTAAATACAAAGTTACACAGATTCATTTTAATCACTGCTGTTTAGTGTATTTTTATTTGATTCATACCTGGTTGACAAAGCTTTGCATACGCTAGGAAATTTATTATATCAAAACACACTTTTAGAGGGTTTTGAACGACGGATACATTGACACGCTGATGAAGCGTTACGACGTAGAAACACGCGTTGTACCTACTGATGACGTCAATTGTAGACCAGCTTGGCGTGTTTTCATAGATATGTCTGTAAAACGAATTTCTCAGCCGAGAAAGTTACTGCAGCGAATATCTTCCCATGTTGATATGTTAAATATAACTCTAAACAGCTTTATTTTAATCATCGCTGATTCTTGCGACTCTATTTAACAGCAGAAGAGTAATTGCCCCAAAACTGATTTTAGATTACAAAGCATAATATTTCTACGCTTCCAACACATTGAGAGATGTTTCAAGAAACGTGTTTCTAAACGCAGTTGCTGACCTAGTATAGTTAAGTATCATGTCAAAGAGGATAAAACCTAACAAGCCATAAAATCATTCATCCACTTCATATATAACATAAGTGAAACTGCGAAATTCATGGGCGCAAGTCAACATGCTATATGGGAAAAAGTACAAACATACTCCTACATGCAAGGCGTCAAGGAAACTCAAATGTCTATATCCTTTTGTAAGAAGGCTTAGAAGCTTAATGCCGTGAATGTCCCACTTGAAACTTTGTATGACAAGTCTGAGAAAGATAGAGGCAATTCAGAAAACCCGACCTTATAGGAAGTAAATCTTTTTGTGTCTTGTATATTGCACGACGTATAAACAAACATTACACACGCAAACAAATGCATACATATAGCTGTATATTCATAAAATCTGGGGGTAAATCTGAATATTTCTGTGTTTGCGTTTGTATACATACACACAGAGACACAGACACACACGCGTGCACACACACATACACACATACATGCATGCACATACATACACACACATCCAAACAAAAGAAACATTTAATTCACTTACTCCCTGTATTATATAAGGAAAACACCTCCAGAGTGTACGATAAGTGTTGCAAACCATGTTAAATATCTCCAGAGCGAAGGGCCATTTTAAAAACGATTTTTCCTGTAAGGAAGAACGGCAAAAGTAGAATACAAGCATCACTAACCTAACATATTGTGATGCGAGGAACATCACTGAAAAAACGGCCTGTCTCACAGAGACCGACCTACAATGAGCGCTGTTATTCCTAGAAACACAAGAGACAATGAATACCATATAACACACACAGTATGGCATGCCCCTCGGAGTGTTCCGCCTGATGCTCAGCAGAGCCAAGACATAAGAGTATTAGGATGTCAATACTACGTATTAACCTGAGCTAAACGCTCAGTGAGCCACTCTTGTTGTTACTCTGTAATGAATAAACATACATTAATACGTATATGTGCATATTTGCTTGTGAGTGTATACCTGAATATGCATAGGACGGACTCTCCCGTCGTCAGATGACGTATGGGAGTTTGACAAATTCTTACCGAAGAACCACACAGATGATTTGTTAATAGTGATCAAATATTTGCGTACACATAGGGTCACTCCATCCTTCAAATAACATTACCTGTACAACGGGTGCCTCATGTCCAATGACGAAATGATTGTAGATCAACGTGAAATGAAGTGCTTTGCGCAAGAATACAACACAACGCCCGATCTGGGAATCGAACCCACGATTTCACAATCACGAGTGCACCACCTTAAGCACTAAGCCACGAGCTTTCACATACCTGCATATGCATGTATATATATATATATATATATATATATATATATAT
>NC_068982.1:182180113-182181642 GCF_001194135.2 Octopus bimaculoides | reverse complement strand
TATATGTATATATGTATGTGTGTATATATATATATACATATATATATATAGTATATATTATATATGCTTACATACATACATATATCTCGCACATACACACACACATGCATACACACGCACAGCTATCTGTAGCCTTATCAATAGGCAAGTACTATATCATACATATTCATCGGAAAGACGGTAGAAAATATCTTCGTAGTAACTATAAGCCATAAAATGCCTCAGCAGTTGATTCTACACTCCGTTTTTCGATATATCGAGCTGCTTAAGATGTTGGCATAACACCAACTACTAAATATTTTAACAAATGAAACTGAATACTCAAGATGGCAGTTTGCGCTTTTCACGTGTTCATTCGAGCTAAATCCGTATTAGTACGTATCATTTATGCCATGTAGCAACGCATAGACACATGCAGCTGTTGATACATCAAAGTTTCTCTGTGAAACCAATTTAAAAGTTTATAGTGCACATAAAAGATAGCATACAAGTCTACTTCATGAATGAGTATAACATCCAAGTATACAGCAATCGATTATGTACCCACTTATAATTCAATCAGTTTCTTTTTATGTCTCTTGGTCTAATAATATTAGAATTCATTATAAACGTCTGAACTATTAAAAGCGATGTTATTTTTAAAAAATCATGTAAAATGATGAAATTATTCATTTTAACTATCAATCTATATGGTCTCCTAACTTCGAATATATTAATTTGAAGTCTCTACGGATGCATTGCAAAATATTGTTTGTAATGTGTAATTTATGAAGGAAT
Source organism: Octopus bimaculoides (assembly GCF_001194135.2). Classification (NCBI taxonomy): domain Eukaryota; kingdom Metazoa; phylum Mollusca; class Cephalopoda; order Octopoda; family Octopodidae; genus Octopus; species Octopus bimaculoides. The sequence goes on along the minus strand of NC_068982.1, from coordinate 182,180,865 downwards.
GGAAAAAATTTATAGGATAATTAAACAAGCTGATGCAGCAGCAAAATTCTTCTACGACCATTAAGATGAGGCAAAATTATCCCAAGAAGTTTTTGTAGTTACTATTCCTCAGGAAAATAGAATTGGAAATTAGTTCTTTGTGAGCTGTTTCCAAAAACAGATTTCATTTAAATATTTAGCCAATTCCATTTACCAATGTGGCTATCTTTTTTCAGTGTCTACATAGACTTCTAAGACATATCTTCTCTTACCTAAATCTCTGATATCTATAGCTATGGGCGGTAAAGTAAAAATGTAGAGAAATTGCATGTTACGCAAATTAGGATGACAGAGTGTTGCAATATTTTATGATCTTCGAACTAAATTAAAATTGGTAAAGTTAAGCCATTCATAAATAAATTGAACCCTAATTAACAAAACAATGCAAATTTCGTGCGTCATGTGATCTATAAATTCTATTGCAGACTTAATATTTGTGAAAAATTACACTGTCCATAAAAGTACGTTATTCTTCAGATGATTCACTATGCATTTTAAAATAACGAGCAATTGTAACACAAAACAACATATAATACGCATACAAGACGTTGGGATAGATTGCTTCTACATTTTACACAACTTTTCCAGAAACATATAAAATAATTCATGAAAACAATCTTATGCATTCGGAGTATTACACATTAAGTTCAGCATTTTCCTTTTCACAAGAAAGGATATATATACATGCATATATATATATATATGTATATATA
>NC_068982.1:182176587-182178648 GCF_001194135.2 Octopus bimaculoides | reverse complement strand
CACACGTATATTTATTTTTACGCTCATACACACAAAAATATACTGTTCTCTTTATTTAAGAAACTAAATTATAAATAAATTATGAATATAATAAATTATGTTACAATATATTGTATAGTTAATTAACTTATTGACATTAGTCATTATTGTCTCTAATTAATTGTTAATGAAATTATATAACACATACCCAAACAATAATGTAAATTTTAAGAGAATACATTTTTTAGAAATATTTTATGAGTCAAAATTTTAAGACTTATAAATAATCAAAAAGTTTCTTTTAATATTTCATTTCACTCAATATTCTTCCTTCGAACCGACAGCGGCCTGCAATTCCCAATTCTATAAGTTGGTTACAAAAGTAAGTTCTTCGTTCAGTATTTAATACTAACTTCAGATATACCTCTTTCAAACGTTTTTATGCACATCCTACTAACTCAACAATATATTTTCGTATACTAATTTGAAACATAGTCATCTATTCTCCCTTTAACGTCCAATTCCTATTTGTTAAATGAACGCTAATATTCAAACTCATACTTATTGTCTACATGTTTCGAAAATGTAGGAGTTATTCAGTTACCAGTTACTGTTTCTGTTATGTATATCATTACAAAATATAAAAATATACTATAGAAGGCGACAGCAATTCAGAGGGAAATGTTAAATTTTTGACACGTGGCCAGCAATTTATCATGTATATATATATATATATATATATATATATATATATATAATCTAAATAAGCAACAGGATATCAAAAATTGATGCAGTTCGACAGTTCCAATCGGCTCTATTTAATTGAACAGTGCAATCATTACATCAATTTAAATGCAGAAATATCAGCTGCACAAATAAATAGAATTTTAATCCGTTGAACATATTAAAATAATTTTTTTCTGAAATACTTTAACAGAGAAAGAAGATGGAAGAAATACATGTCACTATTGTAGCTAAGAATAGACTACATTTCCAAGAAAGACATGAAGCGCAATGGGGTCATAGCTTGTAAAGGATTGTAGTTCATTTCTAATGTATTTGTCTTTTTATCAACTACAAAATCTCAGACAAGAGGTCTGTGTCTGTTTAGAATGTAGGGCTAGAGTGAGTTGACAGCTCATGGCTAGGTATAGTCATAAATATTGTCAAGATATTAGGAGTAGTAAATTGGGTATAGAGTAACTGTCTATAAAAGGGCGCTGGGTAGGGGAAGATCCTAAATCATGATGTTAATTACCAGTTAAAGGGGCATACGCTAATAAAACCTATGATGTTAATACAGAGAAAATTTTATTAAGGGGTACTATGGGTGATTGTTTATAAACAATATTGTTATGTTGTATAAAGTAAAATTTAAGATTATCAAAAATGGTACCATAACCAAAATAGGTAAGATGTGTATATATATCAATTTTCAACATTAAAAAGGAAAGATTACATAGAATCAGTTTAACAGTCCTTCATATACTTAATAATTTACTTACGAGGTGGTTTCTATAAAGATTGACATTTTCGTATGGAATACTGGAAAGATAAACGTACTGTTTATATATTAATTATAAGACAAGAACCAGAAAAAGTAGAAACGTGTACACACACACACACACACACACACACACGAATTTATATATGTGCACACATTAACAGATACACAGCTATTTATACGTTTATATGGATATAGTATAGCCATCAATCATAGACTTATGTAACTAAAAAGTATCTATTTCCGAACAAGAAAAATAACAATTTATGCAGGATAAGAGGTTAATAGGTTATGAACATATATGCATATATACACATATACAAATATTTATACGTTTATATGGATATAGTATAACCATTTCTGACGATAGCTCTGCATTTAAATTGATGCAATGATTACATTGTTCAATTAAATGGAACCGCTTGAAACGGTCGCAGTGCATCACTTTTTGATACCCTGTTGCTTATTTTGATTTTATTAACCTTACTTCGAGGTGTACGGATAATACCGGACTGACTTGGTGCTTCACCTTAAGTAACTAATTCAAGTGTATCTCAATTATAATATATATATATATA
>NC_068982.1:182172445-182176321 GCF_001194135.2 Octopus bimaculoides | reverse complement strand
ATGCATATATATATGTATATGTATTATGTATATATACACATATACATACATGCATATATATATGTACATCAAGGTAAGAGTCAAGGATTAATGTGTAGGAAATTAGTGAGCTTCAAGCAATCCTTAGAAGATATAGAAAACAACATTCAGGAACAATCGTGGTTTATTGGCGCAAAAAGTGTTGAATTATTCCCGAATCGAAGTACGATAAGCTGCAAAACCTCATTTTATACTTCACCTTTACCAACTGGGGTTTCTGTATAATTAATGAATAGAGTGCATAAATCTAGTCTACATACGTGTACATAAATTCTTTCGCAAAAACATCTGCACAGTGAAATCGTTTTGATTTACCATTCCACCAGTTTTGAAGATAATGAAACCAAATTTTCATCATTTCGATCGACTTACATAGTGAGTATTACTGCCAAATTTGGTGAAAATCTGTTCAGCCGTTGGCCAGTAATTTCGCAAACACAGAGAAAAACAGCCTAAGGCTAGTGACTAAAATACCCTGATTTCACGTAGGTGTACAGGATAATTAAGTATAAAATATAACAACAAATGCATTGAAATACCTTGCAAAAGTGTAATCTTATTGTGGGTCTTAAATTCTTTAACATAGACCGATAGATAGATAGATAGAGAGAGAGAGAGAGAGGGGGAGAGAGAGAGAGAGACAGAGAGAGAAAGAGAGAAAGAGTGAGAGAGATGGAGAAAGAGAAAGGGAGAGAGATAGAGATAAAGACAGAGAGAAAGGGAGAGAGCTACGAAGAGCATTAAAGAGAGATAGGGATATATATATATATATATATATATATATAGAGAGAGAGAGAGAGAGAGAGAGCAACTTTTAACTCACTATACTAGCATTGATCAAATGTTTGTAAAGTTACATTCCAATATGTACGGCATTATTATTACATTTCTTCCTTTTTTTTCACCTGCATAATTATTGCTTCCTATAACACGTGTTACGTTCCCGCGTGTATATTGGTATTTGTGATTTGTGAACAAGTTCACATAGTACAGAAACTAGGTAACAAACTGGTTACGAGATATTAGTTTGTCAAGAAAGTACTTGCGGTTTTTAACCTTTAAATTCAAATGCACATATCTCGGTTCAAACATAACTTAATCGGAATAAACACCATCAGAATAAACACACTTTTGCCAACGCGAAACAAGCTTATTTATGCCAGTAGCGTAGAAATCCTGCATTCTGGAGGCGATGAAGTCGATGAAAGCGTGTTTGGCATCAAGTATTTCTCACGCAGGAAGTTGTCGAGATACCTGAAAAAGTGGTAGTCGATAGGCAAGAGGTCTGGAGATCATGGCGGATGAGGCAGCGTTTTGTAGCCCAATTCGTTCAACTCCTGCAGGGACAGTTGTGCGACGTGCGGCCGAGCGTTGTCGTGGAGAAGAATTGGTCCTTTTCTGTTGACCAATGCTGGCTGTTGTTGCATTTCATATTTGTTGACAGTACTTCGCCGTAATGGATTCACCTGGATCCAACAAGTTGTGATGGATAAGACCGGCTGCAGACAACCAGACAGTCACCATGACCTTCTTTTGGTGCAACTTTGACTTCGGGAAGTGCCGTGGAGCTTTGTCGGCATCCAACCACTGAGCTGAGCGTCGCTGTTTGTCGTAAACAATCCATTTTTCATCGCAATCACAATCCGGTTGAGAAACGGGTCGTTCTTGTTGCGTAAAAGAAGGAAAGACGACGGTTCAAAACGGCGTTCAATTCGTGCGGCTCCCATTTCTCAAGTATATTTTTTTCCAATCTCTTTCAAGTGGTTGGAAATTATCGTATACGTTACGTCTAATTCAGAAGCAAGCTCTCGAACAGTTGTGCGTGGATTGGCTTCGACTAAGGCTCTTAGTTAATCGTTGTCAACATCCGATGGCCGACCACTACGATTATCATCTTCAAGACTCTCGTCACCGCTACGAAATTTCTTGAAATACCATTGTGCTGTACGTTCATTAGTGGTTCCTGGGCCAAACGCATCGTTGATATCGTTGTATTCAACGTTTCGAAAAAATGGCCTAATTATTCAAAAAGAAAAAGAGTAACACGATTAGATAGAGCGAAAAATGGGCTTTAAAATAATATATAGAATCAAAATGATTTTACGGGAATTAATTTAAAAATACATCATTTAAAACCAAAATTTAAAATACCGCAAGAACGTTCTTGGCAACGTAATAGTATGTATGTATGTTTGTATGTATGTATGTATGTATGTATGTATGTATGTAATATACGTAGTTCAAAGCCTTTGTTTATTTATCTTTCTTTCTGTCTTCTAAGTTTCCCATTCTCTTTCTTCCTCTCTACACACTCCATACTAAAATGTAAATATTTGTGCATGCATATACTTGGTATCTAAGGTCTGAAATTTACAATAAACCACGTAGTTTTATTAAATTTCGAACAATGAACTTAAGTGTTTTAAGATTAATACAGCGATTACTAATGCTCTAACAGATTGGGTTAAAATTATAAGAAAAAGTATAAGCAAATAAATAATGCATTATATCGTTATTTTAGCAAATTAAACAAGAAAAAAATATATCGGATATGCAAAATAAATTATAAATACACAGATCATATAAAATAAAATCAAATCAATTAAGCAGAGCCGTAACTTATAAAGTAATGTATTATAACTTTCCACTAGAATTTACAGAAAGATGATACTTGATGAGATTTTCTGGATGAGAAAGTCTATAACATAGTTGCTTATAATTAGAAGCCCTAGCGTAGATAAACTGGAAGAATATAATTTCTTTGATCAAAAGAATACTGCAGAGGAAATATATGCAAAGCTAATTTGGGTGCTAGTGAACTATTTGAAAATTTGTAATTAATGTGTACATTATCAAGAAATTGATTACCTGTTCAAAAGCAAAATATTTTCAATTTATAATAGGCGCATTCAAAACATTAAGGGAATTTAAACTGATAAACGGTTATTTAATAAAAGAGAAAAAGATCCAAGGCTGCTATCGTTGCAACCAAATTATATGCACTATACATCTGAGTAGGAATCGAGGCAAAAATCTCGTGAAGGTATATTTAATAGATGGTTACAGGAAAGTCTTAGCTGAAGTAAATGAACGATAGTCCTTGGGAAGTAATATATATTTCATCAAAAGTATAGAGGTAATTCAAATATAATTTTCAATGTTTTGGAACAAGGCGTGAGAAGGTGTAAGTCGATAACATCGACCGCAGTGTTTAATTGGTACTTATTTAATCAACCACAAAATAAAGAATAAAAGGTCAATTAGACCTCACCGGAATTTCAACTCAAAACGAAAATATAGATGTAATGTTGGTAAGCATATTGCTCGAAAAGCTAGCGATTTTGCCAACTCACCGACTTACGGTAGCAAACGAAATATTAGTTAATAGTTCCTTAGTAAGAGGATTCACCGTGTAGCATAGGCCAAGGAATAAAGCATTCTTAGGTTGGTTGGAAATAAGCCTAAACGTAAAGGGTTTCATTTGTATGACAAATATATGAATAAATTTGTAAAATATATTTCATGTACGTAGTCTCAAACTCTTTAAAATAAATTCACTGCTTCCGAGGCATCGAAATGCTAGAGTATTCTACCTGAACGTATAGATATTATGCATACCATTTATCTTTTATCTGTTACATGTTTTAGTCATTCGACTGCGGGCATGCTGGGCCACCGGCTTGGAGAATTTATAGTCGAATCTTTCAACCCCATTACTTCTTTAAGCCTGGTACTTATTCTATCGATCTGTTAGGCCGAACTGCTAGTTTACGGGAACATAAACATACCAACACCGGTTTTCAAGCAGTAGAGGGGGAGTAAACAGACATATATATA
>NC_068982.1:182171546-182171934 GCF_001194135.2 Octopus bimaculoides | reverse complement strand
CGTCTCTCAAATCCACTCACAAGGATTTGATCGGCCTGAGATTATTGTAGAAGATCAGACCCTAGATCAGAACCTCAACATATTCTTCCTGGTGACTTTAACCTCCTCCATGTTAAATGGCCAGAAGGTCACATCTTCTCTGGAATGTCACTGCATGAACAAAGGTATGTAGAATTGTTAATTGAACTTTCTAATATGTTGTTCATGGAGCAAATAAGATTCCCAGGGACAGAATAATCCTTATGAGACGAAAGCCAAAGTTCTCAAAGTGCCTGAATAGGAAGCAGTCTAAATATAGGCACTCCTAGAAATCGAATGCAAGATCAAACTCTCTCACGAACAGAGAGAGAGAGAGATAGAGAGAGAGAGAGAGAGAGAGAGAGAGATA
>NC_068982.1:182169224-182171536 GCF_001194135.2 Octopus bimaculoides | reverse complement strand
GAGAGAGAGAGAGAGAGAGAGAGAGAGAGAGAGAGAGAGAAGTGGAGAGACAGAACAGAGCTGTGGAAAGCTTAAAAAACAAATTCCAAAAGCTTTCTATAAATTCGCAAAGGAAACAGCCGCAATACAATATTAAAATAGGACCACTGTTCCAAGAGAATGACTTCCTGACCGCGGACCCAGGAAGGATAGGTGAGATACTCAATGAAAAATGTTAAATTGTCTTCATTTCTGGCCTTGGACACATGCAGATAAAAAAAAGACACGGCTGAATTCTTTAATATTGCAGCTCTAAAACAGGAGGCACCAACCATCGACTACATCAACATTGCGGCGACTGATGTAACAGCGGCTATAGATAAAAATAACCTCAAGCTCCGCAACTGGTCCTGATGGCTTCCCAGCTATTCTAAAGTTATGTAAGCAGGCTTTAGCGAAACCGCTTCAGATACCTTTCTAAAAATTCCTTGCAAGTAGTAAACTTCCTAAAATGTTAAAAGGAGGCAGTATATTCCCTATTCAAGAAATGTGAAAGCAGAGCAGAGGCAAAACATTACAAGTCAATCTCTCTGACTTCACATACCATTAAAGATATGGAGCGAATCATCAGAAAGATTATAATGTTCCTAGAAGAAAATTACCTACTGAATAATACACATCATAGCTTTCTTTCAGGAAGACGCTGCTTCACACTATTCGTAGAGCACCATGAATGGGTTTTGAAACAGCAGCTTGACCATTCAGATGTCAGCGTGATATACATTGACATTGCAAAGGTATTTGATGAAGTAAAATCACGGCATGATGCGTCATAAGCTACGAGGCCTTGCCTTTGCTGGTAAACTGGATGAGTGGCTGCATGACTTCATTAAAGACAGAAATCAGACAGTTGCAGCCAATAGTGTCCTTTCTGAAGAAACTCAAATTCTAAGTGGTGTCCTCCCGGGAGATGTTCTGGGGTTATTACTGTTCATGATAGCTCTTTTAGAATACCTACGGCCACTTGGACAGCCACTGTCACAAGCTATGCCGATGATACAAAATTATCAGTGGCAATAAAAAATCAAGATGACGTCCAAGCATATAGCGAGACCTGAATTCGATATACAAGTGGGTCGAAATATATAGTTTTGTAACTACCTTTACTCAAGTCATTTAGAATAATTTAGTTAGGGTAAGGTGAACTTGAATACATATTCATCTAACTACCTTTACACTTTATTCTTCTATTTACTCCGTTATTCCTCTATTATATTCCTTATAAATTATGAATTTTATTCCTTGTGCAGTTTTCCTTGTCAAAAATATTCATACATTGTCTCTGATGACGGAATTCACAGTGTGTAGACATGCTACGCTACCACTTGGGATATCCCAGAAATGGCTGTAAGATTTCAAATTCACCTAACCCTAAGTAAAATATTCTAAATGACTTGAGATGCTCGTTCTGCTTCGGTTTTCATTTAAACTCTAATATCCCATTTGCCATTTAACTTTTACTTGTTTCAGTCAGGAGACTGCAGTTATGCTGGGGCACTGCTTTCGGAAATTATTGATCGGAAGAATCTATCGCAGCAGTGATCCGTTTTTAGCCTGGTACTTATACTATTGGTCTCTTTCGCCGAAGTGTTAGGTTACGGTGACGTAAACACTAACAACGCTTGTTTACGCGTTGCTGGGAGACAAACACAGACACAAAGAAGACACACACAAACACGCACACTCACACATACATACACACACAGTCTGTTTTTCTGTCTGTCTGTCTATCTATCAATTTATCTATCTATAATAATAATACAGTTGTTGAGATTCATATAAGATTATCGCCGGACTCCCTCACGTGTCGCTTCGCGCTCTTAGAACCGTTAATTACAACACGAAATTACCTACTTAACTGTCGTGAAGGAAAACCTTCTCTGGGTCGTACAAGGGAAAGAACACTTTTACGACTTGATTGCTGGAGCTTCATGCAACAGCTATAATTAGTAAATTTTTAGCTTAAAGGATATTTTAAAGAACCACTATAATAAATAAATGAATATATAAAAGAATAAAGGATAGGGTGCACAACATATGAATATCTCATAAAAATGGAACTGACTTTTAAACAGTATTACAAATATTAAACTTACATATCTAAGATTATCAAAATAACATATAACTTTTTTCTGTCACTTTTCTGTTTTTAAATTCTCTACTTTAATTGATTTTGAGGTTTACTTCTTTTCGCTATACATACATACATACATACATACATACATACATACATACATACATACATATATATATATATACATATATATATACAT
>NC_068982.1:182167664-182169087 GCF_001194135.2 Octopus bimaculoides | reverse complement strand
AGTATGGCTTCAAGGCTCATACTTTTGATATTCAGAGGTACATGTTCCTTATGATATACCTGATAATCCGAGGTAGAAGTAAGTTTAAATATCTGTTGTTTGACTATAATTTGAAATATTATAAGAAAATCATGAACAAAGCATGGGAGCTACACATGCGAAGATGATCAGTTGAAACTTACATTTATCGTTTCATATCTGTTTTTTTAGTAATAGTCCAGTTGTTTTAAGCTTTATAAACTTGTGTTCAATATAAGAAATTTCTTCATGAAATGGCGTTTGCTGTTTAAACAGTATCAACATGATATTTTGAAGAAGAGCGTGTGCGTGCATGTCTTTGTGTGTGATTGGTTATTCGCCTTCGTATTGGCATTGGCATACTTAGATTTGTGTAGATGATCTCAAATTCAGTTAGTCCAACAGACACCACCCTTATGGTTTGTTGAGAATCACAATTACTGGGATATATTATACTGACACTATCCATCTCTCCTCTCTCGTATCCTAAAGTTACTACTACTTATTATTTAATGCTTAATGCATTTTACTCAGGAAAAGATTTGCTTCACGATTAAAAAATCCAAGCAAAAGCAATAAATTGTACTGTTGAAGTAGAGAGAATGTTTAATTTGAGGAAAACGACATGCTGTCCCAATTACTATGAACAATAAGATATTTAATAGAACGCAAGTGATACGCTCGAAATAAGAATTTCAGAATTTCAGAATTGATACTGTATTCCATGAGTAACTGCCGACAATTTAAAACGTGATTATAAAGCAGCTGACATAAACAAGCTAATATTGGTGAAATAAGACTTATATCTTACTATATTATGTAAAACGATTGAAGGATTTATAGCAATAATGATAGGTAATATTTATGTGCTAACACTTTCGAAACAGTTGTAAATCCACCTATACTGAAGTAGACAAAGACTATCCATACAAAAGCAGGATATAATATATTCCCATCTGAAGGTATATATTTGAATCTTAATGCTGCACAAACACTTTTACTATTACAATGGATATATAGTAACAATAACAATAGTTGTACATAGATACACATACGTATGGAGAACGAGAAAGTGAGAGAGAAAGAGAGCGAAGACAAGTTGTTATGCATAATAGCACTTTGTAATCTGAAACACATTGTTTGTATCATGTATAACGAAACTTGACATGCAATAGGATTTAGTGAAATAAGATTATTGAATTTAAATTTATAAATAAACATGTAGGTATTATACCACGGATCTAAATCAGAAAATAGTTGTTATACTAAGTATTTGATAAGCACGACTGTAACTATTTGAAAACAGCGACCCCCACCGGATTATGCACATACACTCACTCGCGTGGGCATTCAAGTGTGTATGTATATATGTATATATGTATATATATATATATATATATATATA
>NC_068982.1:182167018-182167301 GCF_001194135.2 Octopus bimaculoides | reverse complement strand
CTTTACAAACAATACACAATGAACATATATGTATATTTGTATATGTGTATACACACACACACACCCACACACACACACACACACACACACACACACACACATACACACACACATATATAGTGGTAGCGCACTTGCCCAGTGGTTAGGGCAGCGGTTTCGATTCACAGATCGAACATTGTGAGTGTTTATTGAGCTAAAACGCTTAAAGCTCCACAAAACTCCAGCAGGGGTGTTGGCGAAAACTGCTGTACTCTTTCACCACAACTTCCTCTCATTCTTTGTT
>NC_068982.1:182159789-182166486 GCF_001194135.2 Octopus bimaculoides | reverse complement strand
ATATATATATTTATATATATATATATACACACGATTTAATAAAAGTTTGATTCGACTCCATAATCTTAAAGTTTATAGGGCCGTAAAACGAACATAGCTATTCAGGTTTAGATAAGCCAATGGCTACTGAAGATTGGGTTGCTATTCATCCAGGCAAGTCAAATGGTAACGTTTATATTAGTATCTCAGTAGAGACATCAGACTGAGATAGAAATTCCAATGTGTATTTCTGCAATCGCATGGTCGTACATGATGTTGCAGTGGCCTCGTTTTCTATATAATGCAGAAAGGATTATAAGCGACACCAGTTGCTGATTTGTGTGCGCATGGGATTATACCTCCTACATGAATGTGAATACCGTATGCATGTGTGTGTGTGTGTGTGTGTGTGTGTGTGCATGTTTGAGCTGGGGACATCGACTCATCAGTAACAACGTACGGATTTGTATCTGATGCGGTGAGTTTGCAGATCACATCCCCTTAATGGCAGGATCCTCTAAGATGTTACCTGGTTAGGTTTCGGCGGCTGTAATTTGGTGCTGGAGGCTATATTTTTGTGTTCTTGCGTCTATTGTAGCGTGTGATTGTAGAAGTCACGTTGTCTAAGTCACAGCAGCTAACCTTGACAATGTGTGGAATGAGAACCTTACAGATGTTTAGAGAAATGTTTATTGCTCAACGACTGGAAGTTCCTAGTTATGTTGGTTGAAACGCCTAGGTTAAATGAAGGGTTGAACCAGATCCACTTTCTTTTTCACGTTCTGTTTTTTGTGTAAAGCTGTGGATGATGAATCTGCTGTTCACTAATGCTTTATTGTAATTTGGTAGCCCTGTTCAAGATCTCTCTATCCGCTAAAAGTTGATTTTTGTTCCTCTTACTCACGTTCGCGCACTCATACACAAAATCACACACACACAAACACACTCACAGAAGCACGCATACACACACACATACGTATATAAGGATATACTTTTCGTAATGAGATAAAAAACCAAGGTTGTGTATATTTTAGAACATTTATAAATAGAAGGTCTTACAGCTGTTTCCAGGATATTTATTACATCCCTTCATCGGAGACGGTGTGAGAGGATGGTTAAGCAATAGTTAGTTTAGGTAAGATAGGAAATAGAGAGTGAATGCAGGGATATTGTATTTGTAAATCCATTGTTTAAGCAGAATGGATTTACAAGTACAATATCGCTGCATTCACTCTCTATTTCCTATCTTATCTAAATTAACTATTGCTTAACCATCCTCTCACACCGTCTCCGATGAAGGGATATAATAAATATTCTGGAAAGAGCTGTAAGACCTTCCATTTATAGATGTTCTAAAATATACACAGCCTTGGTATTTTATCTTATTACGAAAAGTAAATCCTTATATTCACATGCTGATGTATGACCTACGTTGGCCCTTATTGGCATAATCACCGAACTTGGAGCTTAACTATGGTCTATTCTTAGCACTTACTAAGCATTACCTGAAACCTCTGTAATTTTGTGCGTGAGTGCGCGCGGGTGTGTAAGAGGAACAAAATCATGAATAATGTTTTTTAAAATCCAGTTCTTATGTGTTAACGTAGGATAAAATATGCAGGAATTTCTTTAAAAGCTACATTTAATATTGTATTTAATATTACTTTTCATTTTGGTATTTTTATAATTTCAATTAATTATAATCTATCCTCTTCTTTTCATGTTGTTACTGTAGAAGTTGCTGTTCCAATTCTCTTTTAGCGTATTCTTATTTCCAATTAATTTTCATTACTTGAGAGTATATAAAATTATCAGTCACCCCTAACTATCCTTGAGTTACATTGAATCTTTATAAATTACCAGAATGACTTATTCATCAATTGACATATTATTTTTCTAATTTCTGAAGAACATTGGTGTGACGAAATAATATTTCAGTAACGGAGTTGATATCCTATCAGGACATGGCTCCTGTTATACACAAACCTATATAACACTGCACCAGATTACAGGAAAACTAATTGCGAAGGTGTATACACATATATATATATATATATATATATATATATATATATATATATATATATATATATATACATTAATACAAGTGCAAGTGGGATATGTGAGAATGTTTCAGTATATTCATATGCATATACGCATGTGTATGAGTACATATGTACGTGAATGTAGATGGTGTCTCCTTTACGCATATCTGTCCACTTATATATATAGAGAGAGTTGACTAATCGGAGCAGAAGCACATACAAAAAACGGAAAGTTCCGGTGATGAGGCCTCAGTTGTGTGCCGAAAGATTTCCAGACAATGGTCATGAGTTAAATTAAGATCCATAATAAACGAGGGAAAAACGAATATATAGTGATTGTGTTTTTTTGGCCAAAAACAAAAAAGACCGTCACGAAATACAACAATATCTGTTTCAACACACGTTTTCACACCGGGAATCCTACAACACAAATTCATAAACATAAAATCATATATATATGCACAAACATATATATATCTTACAATTTCACTTAAAATTTTGGGAGAACTCCTTACCTATGTTCTTCCGGCTTCCTTATGTCCCACGCCTATGTTTTTGATATTGCCAGCTACTTGTTTACTTTCTTTGATACTTATGGTGCATTGGGCATTTTTTCAAAATCTAGGCTTCTGTGACAAAGAAAGACATATATTTTATGTTGAAAACGGACCCAATGGTTTCACTGTATAATTAATACATGATATACGAAACAATATGTAGCCAATAATACAGCGCATACGCAATGAGAAACATACACATAGTAATGGCTGAGAAGTTATTAGGCTTCAGTATATTGACAGTAGTAATTCATGGTTGTTATATTGCACATCTGCGGATAATGTAATGAAACGTGTATAAAGTGTTTTACTTTAAATCAAAATGCCTTTCGCGTACACATAATTTACTTATGTTTCAACCAATCCAACGTATTTCTTTTATTGATGTGTGTAAGCCTGATAATTGTTTTCCTTATCCCGTGAGGATTTTCAGCAACATTTGTTATTCTTCAATTACACAACCGATAATGGCTTTTATAGGCTTCCAATTACTCAACGATAACAAGTAGAGTATTGCAGATTAAAAAAAAAATCAATTTCAGTCAATCATAGTATAATGCAGTCGAAAATGAATTGTATAATCTTGCGGCAGTTCACCGCATTTGCAACGATTTTTTTTATTGATGTCTTTTGTTATATAATTAAAAATACGATAAAAATTCATTAATTTGAAAGTTAATAGTTTTTAGCTCATTAAAATGGTAAGAGTAATTTCAATATATTGGAGTCTTTTGATGTTGGTTTTTAGTGCATGTGCTGATTAAATCCATGTTAACCTAATGGAGCAAATCTATGATCAAAGTTATTCTAATCATAGCAACCATGTCATTTTTGTGCTACCAAGGATTACATTATCCAGCATCATTTTATGTTATATAGCAGAACTTGCTTTGAGGGAAATGTGTCCGTTATTGCTTACATATAGAATGTTCATTTAGGTGCTTTTTCATTTGCTACTTTGTGAGTTCATTGCATTTATAATGTTAAGAATGATAACTCCGTTGGTCGGGAAGCGTATAAAGGAAATGCATATCATTGATTCGCCTTACTGCATGAATTATAACTCAGTTCAATGCATAACTCTACAAAATGTTTAAACTTTTAGTTTTAAAATTCCTCCTAAAGTGATCAGTTAATTTGGTAGAATGTTTTTGCTAAGATATCATTTGTGAATATAACGTACTGACTACCGTTATTTTAACTTGACCATGAACATTTCTAGAATCCCTTTATTTATTACAAATGAAATGTGAATGTCAAATATAGTATTATTTCATCACATGTATATTATATATTGAGAAAATTTTATGAAAATAACCAAAATCCATATCATATCATAAGCAATAAATCAATCAACTTTACATAGTTCTGATGTCAAGTATTTTGAAATGTAATTCACCTAAACAAAATCAAACATAATTTTTATACAAATTAAGCTGTATGCATCTCTTTTAGCTACATGATACTTGTACCACCCTATTTTCATTATCACCATTAAAAATGCTGTGATTTGCAATTGGAAATCTATATCTAAAGAAGCAATATATTGTTCACAGTAATTCAAAAGAAACGTAAGGGAAAAAACTATAGATAACAATAAAGATATAAAAGTAGAGGAACCAGTATATTGATGATAGTTGATTTATTGATCTGGGAATATGTAGAAAGGCACAAATGTAAAACAGTTACTCCAGATTGTGTAACGTCATCACTTTAATGTGCATGGCAACAGTTTATATCAACTGATCAGGTCGATTCGTACATAATGACATAATTCATATGTAACGAGCGAAATCGTATACGATATTTACATAAGCATAGAATTGTATTGCATAAAATTATTTATATAAACAGACGCGCGTAAACGATGATAAAGGTATTTTATGAGGACCAAAATTAAGCTAATACAAAAATCTTATTTACCTATTTTGTTATCTGGATTGCTATGTAACAATCTAACTCTATAGGAAGTAGAGACACACAACGCATCAAGGCCTCATGTAAATAACTATCACGTTCATATTTGCATCGTTTCTTCAACTGATAAGCGTGATTTTTTTTCTAATTGGATAATATTGAGATACATATTTTGCCATTCCCGAGAATGGTATTATGAAGCACTCACACATCATATAATATCACAAAGACGATACATGTTGGCTGTATCGTACCTCGTACCACTAAAAGACGGTATGACCACTGTATCAGTTGATAAGAGGTCATGTGACCACTGCGTGTTACCGGTAAAAAGCCACATAGGCCGTTGTTTATTAACATATGCTATATGCAGTCGGTAAGAGGGCATAAAATGCATGGAACTGTACGGTGGTCCAACAGTTTGTAATACAAGTAAGTAACAAGGAACTATTGACCCAATGACAGGATAATATGGCTAATCAATGCTTTTGTTTAGTGATAATGGCAGGTGCAAAACGTTGGAAGCGTTTTACATCGTCTCAAGATTGAGATACTGTATTAAATGCTATCTGAGCAAAATTGATAACCATATAGTAGAGAAATTTAAGAAATAATTCATGCTAGAGAAACTATATTTGTACACTCTCGTTGATACATATACAGAAAAATGCACACAATAACACGTGTCTGCGCTAACATACAGCATACAAATATGCTTGGGTTTCATGCATGCTATGTATTTAGTTGAAACATATAACATATACACTTAAAAACACAAAGGAATAATAAATGAGTGAGTGCTAAAAATGAATACATATCATGCGCAGATATTTTTCATATGTTCAAAATTTCTATATTTGTTTCTAATATTCCATAGTTTTATTTTGATTCTGTCATGGGAAAATTACTGATGTTTCTTCCCTGAAAACAAATATGTTAGTAAAAGAAGAAAAGAAAATTCGGAGAAAAAGTGAAATAGAATAATAAAATGAAAATAAAAGTAATTTGAAAAGAAGCGCTTTGTATGTATAGAGAATAACAATATATATTATCTCTTTATACTCCTATACGTGTAACCTCTGTGTGGTACATTGATTAATTTGTAGGCGATTTTTTTACGCATATTCTCAATATTTTTCAATAATGTTTTATTGTATTGTATACGGTAACTATATCTCATGATTCACCAATTGAAGTTATTAAATAAGGGATCATACTTATACATTCATAATAGTAGCAGAATCAGACACATACACAAAAACTACACGCACACATGCACTTACATACGTACATGTGTGTGTATATTTTTTATTTCATATTACTGTACTTGGTTCTATCTATCTATCTATCTATCTATCTATCTATCTATCTATCTATCTATCTATCTAAAACCCTTCAAGGTGGTGCTACAGCATGGTCGCAGCCTATTGACCGAAAGAAGTAGATGATAAAAGAAATATACAGAAATATGACAGGTTTCCACACAGCTTCCGTCTATCAAATTCGCTCATAAAGCATTGGTTAAGAAGACACGTGCCACAAGGTGCTGTGCAACGGGAATGAACTGCGTACCGGCAAAGCGAGTTTCTTAACGACTGAGCCATGGACTGGGGAAGCAAATAACTGCAGTTAACGACTTCCTCTGTCAACAGGAATCGTGTTAACCCTGCAGCCCCTACGTGGATGCTGGAACTTCAAGAAATAGCAGTTAAATCTCTATGAATCTAAGACTGACCAACTTAAAGAGGGAAGGACACGTTGGATAATGTGGTTCTTGATGTACTTTCTGTGGTCTGCATTTTTTAAAATAACGATGGCCGCATTGAACAATTCTATAGGTGGCCATGGATGGAAGGCTTTCAATAATAGTCTTTTTCATAACGGCGCTGACCCGGTGGGTTAATATTTCTTCTTCTTCTTCTTCTTCTTCTTCTTCTTCATTGCTATTGTCCGCATCGTCGTCGTCATCATCATAATCATCGTCGTTGTCACCGTTACTGTGATCATCATCATCATCATCATCATCATCATCATCATCATCATCATCATCTGTGAGATAGCAATATAACTAGAGTTAGATTGACAGACAGACAGATAATAGATAGATAGATAGATAGATAGATAGATAGATAGACAGACAGAAAAATAAATAGATAAGTATGTATGTATGTATGTATGTATGTATGTATGTATGTATGT
>NC_068982.1:182157095-182158165 GCF_001194135.2 Octopus bimaculoides | reverse complement strand
CCATCTTAAAGGGTTTTAGTCGACCAAATCGACCCCTGGACCTACTCTTTGTAAGCCTAGTACTTATTCTATCGGGCTCTTTTGCCAAACCGCTAAGTTACGGGGATGTAAACACACCAACATCAGTTGTTAAGCGATGGTGGAACAAACACAGACACATACACGCACAAATGTATACATATGTATATACGACGGGCTTCTTTCAGTTTCCGTCTACGAAATCCTCTCACAAGGCATTGGTCGGCCTGAGGCTATAGCAGAAGACATTTGCCTAATGTACCACGCAGTGGAACTGAACCCGGATCCATTTGGTTGGTAAGCAAGCTTCTTACCGTACATCCACGCTCGCGCCTACTGTATAATATATATATATATATATATATATATATATATATATACATTCAAACAAACATGTATATACATATATACACGCACACAGCATACAGTCATTTATGCGCGTCTATACTTTAGATGATTAAATGAATAAGAAAAGAACAACGCAATCACCTTTATTAGCTTACAGCTGTTTCGGGTTTAAAAGACAGTACACTCATAGTTTAGTGAAATGGCTCTGTATGTATGTATGTAATGTAATGTATGTATGTATGTATATATATGTATGTATGTATGTATATAGGCGCAGGAGTAGCTGTATGGTAAGTAGCTTGCTTACCAACCACATGGTTTTGGGCTCAGAAGTTGGGCAAGTGCCTTCTACTATAGCCACGGGCCGACCAATGCCTTATGATTGAATTTGGTGGACGGAAAACTGAGGGATATATATATATATATATATATATATATATATATATATATATATATATATATAAACTGATGTATATGTGTGTGTGTGTGTATGTTTGTGTGTCTGTGTTTGTCCCCCCAACATCGCTTGACAACCGATGCTGGTGTGTTTACGTCCTCGTAACTTTGCAAAAGAGACCGATAGAATAAGTACTAAGCTTGGTCGACTAAAGGCGGTGCTCCAGCATCGCCGCAGTCAAATGACTGAAACAAAAAGAATATATAATATATATATATATTATATTTGTGTACTTATCAATTCACAG
>NC_068982.1:182155803-182156663 GCF_001194135.2 Octopus bimaculoides | reverse complement strand
CACATTGCCAACAATACTTTCGGGCAAATAAGCAGGTGAGGAGGTTATGGGAGGGAGGTGGGCGGAACGCAGAAAAATACACACACAGTGTATGTATGTATGTATGTATGTGTGTGTATATGTATACATATAAATATAAATAAATATACATATATGAATATATATATATATATATATATATATATATATACACACACATAATACATACACGCATACATATATCTAAAAAAATGTGTGTTGTAAATATATATATGTGTGTGTGTGTATATATATACACATACATAAACACACACACGCACTGACATACATTTGCATCCGCACACACACACATACAGACAAACACATCACCATATATCGGAATTAAAACGATAAAAACACAAATCCGAACAACAACAACATCAACAGCCAAGAAACCAAAAACGTCCAGGTAATTGTTTTTTTAAAAAAAGGTGTATCTGTACCGTAAAGTCTTAGATATCTCTGAAAAAAGAGCGACATGATTGTCAAGGATGGAGTGTCTTTGACCACAGGTCAGACTACTTGATCTTCACTGTCTATGGCTAGGCAACAACAACAACAACAACAACAGCAACAACAATAATAGCAACCACAGTGATGTAATCGAAGACACATCTCAATGGAAGCCGCCGAAGATAATCACGAGTCGCTTATTGTTATCGAACTGAACAGGATCCCGAATTCCTTTCAACGTATTGTTTACGTCTTTGGATTGATATTGTATTAGCGTAACTTCTACCGGAGGGTGACGGTGGCTAGCTGGCCGAAACTTCGAAGTCACTGTCACTCGTCTTCTTGCAAAATTCACACACACACACACACACACACACACACACACACAC
>NC_068982.1:182154351-182155349 GCF_001194135.2 Octopus bimaculoides | reverse complement strand
ATTTACACCGATATCCACACTATCACCAACGCATCCACCCCTACCGTTACACCACCTTTAACACGGTCTCCTAACTAACTGGTCCTCCGTTGGTTACGACGACGATTTGTCCCGTTGAACTGATCAATGGAACAGTCTCCTCGTGAAATTAATAGGCAAGTTGACAACCGATGTTGGTGTGTTTACGCCCCACCCCGTACCTAAACGGTTCGGCAAAAGAAATCGATAGAGTAAGTACTAGGCTTACAAAGAATAAGTCCTGGGGTCAGTTTGTTCGACTAAAGGCGGCGCTCCAGCATGGCAACAGTTAAATGACTGAAACACGTAAAAGAACATACAGTAATCCCTCGACTATCGCGGGTGTTTATGTATGGATGTATGTACAACCCTCGATAGTCGCAGGTGTTATGTTCCAAAATTCCCCGCGATAGTTGAAAATCCGCGAAGTACAAACAGCCCTGGGGTTGATTTGTTCGACTAAATGCGGAGCTCTAGCATGGCCGCAGTCAAATGACTTTGAGCATGAGCCTATAGAACAAAAAGACAAAGGGCGCTTTGGTTCTTTTCTGAGGTTACCGTGGTGTTTTTTCGAGGTTTCCGTGGTGTTTTTTCGAAGGTTTTTCTTTCCACGGATAACCCTGGCCAGTGTCATATTTTCTTTCCCTTTTTGGGAATTTCTGTTGTTAAAACGATACTTTGTTATGTCTTGTGTATACGTTCCAAAACGGTTTCGATCCCTATTGATAGTGATCGGTTTTGAAAAGAAAAAAAACCCACATTGTATTGTTCCCTCGGTGTTCGGCCCTGTGCGTGGCTTGATAAAGAAATGACTGAAACAAATAAAAGAAAAAGTGGCTGAGTACTCCACAGACACACGTACCTTTAACGTAGTTTCTCGGGCAGATTCAGCGTGACACACAATGTGACAAGGCTGGCCCCTTTGTAATTACAGGTACAGCTCCTTTTTACCAGCTGAGTGGAGTGGGGTAACGTGAAAT
>NC_068982.1:182151234-182154341 GCF_001194135.2 Octopus bimaculoides | reverse complement strand
GTCTGTCTGTCTGCCTGTCTGTCCGTCTGTCTGTCTGTCTGTCTATCTACTTTTTCAGTTTCATAAAGAATTGTTAAGAAATCTGTTCATACTTCACAGATTCAAACAAATATTTTTGTTGCGTCAAAATATTTACAATATTTTGGTAACTTATGTTCTTTCATCGGCAATTTAGAATAGAACAGCGTAGCATTCAAAGTAGTTGTCATGTTGTACCACCAAAAACCACCTTTCTGCTAATTGTTTGATCCCACGCAGATACCAGATCTTGTTCTTCGAATTCCTTTCTTCCAGCTTCCATCTCGTCTTGCTTGATTAGAAATAATCCAAGGAAGATATTTTCCGGCACTTTTAATCCCCGTAATCTGTGGTAAAACAAAGGTCAACTTCCGGAACCTGTCGGCATATATGGACATTTCTAACACAATGTGATGCTCTGTGTCGTGTCCAATTATAAAGAGATAATTCATTATGAGCTCGTTTCAGACACTTGAACGATCGATGCCAACCAGTACTCTGAACTGTTGAAGCGGTGTATACCATTGTGCGGCAAAAATACTCATCATTGTTTAACAAAAAAAAACCAGCTCTTCTGTAGCAAGACAATACAAGATATACCGGCCGAGCAACCTAGAATAAACTCCAGGAAGCTGAGGAGTCACACAGACGCCACACCTAATATATAGTCCGCACCTAGTTCCCTCGGATCATTACTTGTTCCGATCCATGGTTCACCTCCTGCGCTCTAGACGATTCATCAACCAAGAAGAGGTGGAAACTTCAGTGATGGATTTCTTCACCTTGAAGGAAAAGAACCGGTATGATCGTCGGATTAAAAAAAGAAATGGCATAGAGTTGTTTTCAGACGGTGCACATTCCCTGTTTGGGATACCTAAAGTCATTCACAGTTACGGTATAATCTTCACGCGCATGTGTGTGTGTGACCTCTACTTTGAATGCTAGGCAACTTTTGCCGTAAACTGACGCATAATGCACATGATATTGCAAAACTTTTGGTTCAACACTACATTTATATAGACTGTCTCAATGTATGTATCTGGAAGAAAAATCTGCGATATTTCTCTATGTTGACTTTCACTTGAAAAAATGATAAAAGTTTTTTTTCAGAATATCTATCACCCGTGTATTTACATGCCAAACTTAAAAGACAAAATATTTTACATCACGTTCTATTTTATGTAATTTAAAATACATATTGTTGATAAAATCTACGTATAATTATTTTTGTAAAAAACAATACAGTTTTTGGTAAAATATTCTCACGCTGCTTTTAGGCTTTCTGTTCGCCAGAATATCATATTATTTATATAAGTGTACATCGATATGACACGAATTACAAATTTCGTGCTAGATGTTGCTGATATGATAAATCCGCATCATTCAGTATTGTTTGCATTATATCAAAGTTTAAATACACTTCATAACTTTCGACACGCTGGCTTCCATGCCGACATTCTAAGCTTGCTCTGAACAGCTCAATTAATCGAATATTGTTAATTTACAAATACAAACGCAAATCCCGGTAAGAGTACAGGATTGAGAGCGGTAGAAGATATATAAATATGTATGCTGATAATTTGGATGCAATAATTTCACAGTATTGATAGAAATCGTTATTTAAAAATACTTATTTTGTAGGAGATTTGCTTCTATTTCTAGTATGTTGTGCCACCTTGTTTTAACACTTCAAAGCTCGCTTAGATTTAATGTTTCATGCAATTTAAAAAAAAAAATACTTGAACGATTCAGTGGGGAAGGAAAAAGATGTACTGATTAATTTGTTGTAAAGTTGAGTATAATACTGATACTAGACTTGTTTATGATGATTATGTGAAATGATTATTATATATACTTACTAATCGACTTTATAATATTGTTGCCTCTGCAGTTAAAGTGCAAGTAAAACTGCTATTGTGAAACTGAAGGCATACTTTTGATTATATGAAAACAATTTACGTCTGAAATGCAAACATTTAGACCTCAGCATACTATAGATTTTTGAGAAAGAAATTAAAATTTCGACTTTATAACTTACTTGCCTTTTCGTTTGACTAGTATTAAAATTGAAGGACTTTTGTGATTGACACGAAGAAAATAAATTCACAAAAAGATTTTAAATGCCTTTCAAACAAGCGGAAATATGCAATAAAATTACAGAAGCACAATTTTCACAATATTTAAAAAGCCTCTTAAAGAATTGTTTTCTCTTAAATTAATCATTTTTAACATTGAGTCTCTCCTGCAGGTATGTAATAGTTGCATTTTAATATGAAACCATTAAATCATATATACCATACAACATAGAACCCGTAGAAAATACTTCCTGTTATCTTAAAATTGTTTCCTGCATGTGCTCTGAAGCATTTTATATAATTTATGAAAATATGTTAAACATGAGGAAATTTGATTTTATCTGAAATTCTAAGCGATCTCTTTTTCAGGAATATAAAACAATGTCGTAAAAAATGATAACATTTTCAGAATACATGTACATTACAATTTCCGTATATGTAGATATTTATGAGTTTGTTGTGAAAGATTTTTTTTATTCTAAAGAACTATACATGGACGTGACATATCATCTCATGTACAAACACTTATCAAAGCAAATTGTGCGTTACAACAGTTACCGTTTAATACGTCCCTGTTATTATCACGCTACTTTATTTAAAAGGGATATAAAGTATATGTATTCTAGCATTACTTTTCATGTTCCCTATATATTAATACCAATGTATTTTGCATTTACCGAGTAAAATATGAAGGCATCGGTTCAATTTCTATGTATAAATACAGGTAGTGCTAAAATTTGAAAGAAAATTGTTGACAGCAACGTTTTGCAAACTGCATCTAAATGTATTGAGTGTGTATGTGTGTGTGTGTGTGTGTGTGTTTGTATTAAAACACAACATAACATAGAGCTAATATAACTTAGTGAAATAAGAATGTATAGCATGAAACGTTTTTTCCATCACAGAACAGCCACTATATAAAGCAGTCATGAATTTGGCTAGCATGGTGCATAAGTATCGCTTTGATGACTTCCATTTTTTTAAATACATACATTTATGTATATATATATATAT
>NC_068982.1:182147822-182150228 GCF_001194135.2 Octopus bimaculoides | reverse complement strand
ATATATATATATATATATATATATATATATATATATATATAACCTTAGATGGTTACATTAACTCTTATATCTTACTCAACATATATTTCTGACTAAGAGGCTTTAGCCAGACATAAAGCAGGCACACACTGGGACATGCCTCATGTAACACTCCTCCTCACATATCTAAGTGAAATCTCACAAAAATTCAGCATAATTGAAAGGTTCAATGGAAACTTGAATATATAGAAAATGTCTGAGGTATAAGGAAGCCGTAAGGAACAGAGATAACAGGCAAAAAAAGAAAAGTAGAGAAGGCTGAAAATTTTATAATATATACGTTAGAAAAATGATTAAGCTTTAAAATATATAACAGTTGTGGGAGACGCAAATTTGTCGAACGTTTTGAACCGTAATATACCACATCTTTATCGTAATATTGTATTGGATATCGAGTAAAAGTTAAATATTACCTCGATGCTTTACAACGTTACCTGGTACTTAATATATAATAATAATCAAACCTCACTCATAAGCAGAGTATAAATAAGCTAACACAGAAATATAATCACAATTGCTGCAACAAGAAATGTTCGAAACCCATTGAAAAAGGATTATTTTAATTGTTGCAGAAACATTTCCCCATCCTTCGAATTTACTTATCAAACTTCACGTCAAACAGAAAACTGCATAAATTACTCTTATTCGACCAGATATAATTTTGGAAAATCTCATACGAACAGATCCAAACTATACGTCTCTTTTAATACCTAACTGACATTATCTTGATTCACATACTAACGAATGTCTTTTATTATGTTGGCCAAGTATTATTCCTATCTCTGAACCAGTGATACACGTTTGATAAAAATACAAGAATATAAATCCGATATCAAGTGGGAACTAATTTACTTCCCAACACTATAAAAACATTCAAGCAGAAACTGTCTTGTGCACCTCAGAATTTTGCAAAATATCGTTTTCAAAGCTTTCACTCCTTAATTAGCATTGGAGAAATGTTCTTGTCTAATGCAAAAAAAAAAAAAGAATTGGGTTTTTAGCGCTTACGTTAGATTATACTAAGTAGACAGTGAATTGCTTTTATAATTTAGACGAAATTTAGTGCAATTATCTATGCAGTTTGCTCTAGCGTGAACTACTCGTATCAAATTTAAGTGAAACTAAATTGGTCAATGAAGTTGCTTTCATAAGTTGGAATTCTGGTTAACATATGTAGATTCCCATATTCGACTTGTTTGATTTAAGAATTTAAATTTGTGATTCTTTACGATTCTGTGTTCATTTACTGTTCCTAGTGAAGGCGCGTGATTTAGTGGTTAGTGTTTTTATTACACGAACGTCGTAATGTCATGAGTTCGATTCCAGTGATGCGTTTTTTTCCTTTAACAAGACACTTTATTTCACTTTCAGTCTATTCAGATGACGAAAATGAGTTGTAGCTGTAATTCAAAGGGCCAACCTTAACACGTTTTGTGTAACTGAAAACCACATTAAGGGTACGCATGTTTGTGGGGAGCTCAGCCACTTAACGTTAAATTCACGAGCAGGCTATTCTGTTGATCGAATCAACTGGAACACTCGTCGTCCAAAACCGGCGAAGTGCTAGTTTCTGTTCTTGACTCATACCGTTCAAGGAGATATTAACTTGGAAATTATCACTTCTCTCGCGTACGGTTTCCTGTTCCAATATCAGATAGAAAGATGTATATTCAGACCATGCTGTTTCATCGGTGAAACGATACTTGCTCGACCACACAACAGTGGAATATTACCCTCTCAGATTATTTAACAATTTGGGACATTGGCAACTGTTATGTGTTAGAAAACTTATTCGTTTTCTTATCTTACTCATTATCCAATTAGTTTTCGCCCCTATTTGCACTATCATCCTTTTCTATGCTGCTCATCCCAGCTCGGCTGTCTCCCACAATTGTTTATAAGTGTAACATTTCAGCGAATAGCTATTTCTGAAGGCTCATTCAAATAAAAAAAGACAAAAACCGTGAAGCATTTTCTTTAGTGTTGTTATTTACACTGCTTTATAGATACTGAAATGGTAGTTTTAATGTTTATATATAAATTCAAACAGAGTTAGGGGTTGTGAATCCAACCAACTAAGGGATAGTATTTATCCAATATACTGCTGGTAGAATACCCAATTATTAATACACAAGTGTTGCTTATTGCATGTCAATTACACTACTGGGCGTAATAAATGGTCGAGGGTAACAAGTGGTTTTACCCTCACTTTATACGGCAAGCAGAAATGGAGGTGATCCAGAGGTAGTATGCATCAACTATTAGACGTTACATTCTGTCTATTTATATATTTTAAACAGTTCTGAGAATATGTATACATGTGTAAAGATTGTGTTTTACACAAAAAGTACAAATAATATCTAGAAT
>NC_068982.1:182144284-182145892 GCF_001194135.2 Octopus bimaculoides | reverse complement strand
TATATATATATATATATACAGTCTGTTACAGTCTGTCATACCGGGCATGATGAAATACCACAAGCTATAGAAAATACGTATTCGCCTTTATATAATTAATCCTTTATATTGAACACTCAATATTTCATATATTCAATAAGACATTCAATACTTCATTTCATTGTACCATCCATTTTTATATTATATATTATATATTCCATATTCTATATCCCACATTAATTTTACAAGAATATAAATAAAACATAAAAAACAGACGGAGTTGGAATTCTTTTAAATAAAATAATATATTCTTCTATACACGATCATACAAAACCGGTTAGTTTTCATTGTTTTTTCTTCTTGTTTTTGCCTTTGTGAGTTACAAGTAATGCTATTTGGTGGAGTCTCACCTTTTTTAGCTACTATTTCTGAACTTCGGTATGTGGTGAAGCAAATGTTTGCTGATCCCTTAATTATGTTTATAAATGTAAATGAGTGTGTGTGTGTGTGTGTGTGTGTGTGTGTGTGTATTTATAAATTGGCCCTCCGAACTTCTTAGACCCAATTCTAAACTCACTGACGAAGCCTAGAGGCACACGCAAGTACTCTAAGTTTATTACTGGTACTTTATATGTAAAACGCAATCTTTACACATGTGTACTCAGAATTGTTTAAAATAAATAAATAGACATAATATAATGTCTAACAGTTGATACATACTACCGCTGGATCCCCTCCATTTTCTTCTTGCCGTATATATATATATATATATATATATATATATATATTCACCATTAGATTCATCCAACATTTTCCGAATCCTCTGCACTATCCTCAGATTGACACCCAAACACTCTGGAATGTTCGTATTAGAGCTTCCGCTGCGAATGTCAAGCAGTACAGCATGTCGTTTCCAAACTTCTGGCAGTGAATTACGTCGTAGTGGTGTTTTTCAGACAGACGGTTCCCAACTGACACTTTTATACTGTGTAGCCAGTAAAAATCAAAAGCAAAGAATAGTGAGCAAGTACATATATATATATGTGTGAGTGTGTATGTGTGCATGTGTTTGTGTGTGTGGGTGTGTGAGTGCATGTGTGTGTGTGTATTTTGGGCACGTATGTATGTATGCATATATACTATACTTACAGATACACACACACACAGACACACCCACACATACACATAAACACACATACACACACACACACACACACACACACACACACACACGCACAGAGTCACACTTGTGTGTGCGAACATAATATATGTATACATGTTTGAAACATAGTAAATTCACATTCGGTTATCTTGGGTTTGAAACCCTATTAATTTCTTTTATCCTCGCGTTCTATTTCTGAATATCAGCATACTGCTATTAGCATGTACGTTCTTTTACTTACATCCAGTATCCCTAAGCCTCAATCTAATAGGAAAATCTTATATATTATCTTCTATTTCGTGTTGTTATTTTCATACGCATATGCATATACATAAACATATATATCTATCTAATTGTCAGTCTGTCCTGACACTATATATATGCATGAAAATGCACGCACACACAGTCATACACTCATTGATACACACATAAATATATATATATGCATGTATACATATATATGTATA
>NC_068982.1:182142745-182144136 GCF_001194135.2 Octopus bimaculoides | reverse complement strand
CTCTCTCTCTCTCTCTCTCTCTCTCTCTCTCTCTCTCTCTCTCTCTGTATATATTTGGCATGCATATATTATAAATACACGCATGTGTGTATCGAAGTTAAGTTATTAGATTTGTCTCACATATCCTTGCATGTTTAACACCAGTGATTCTAATTACTGAAATATATTTATTTGCGACAACTATAAATATAACTTCAATATCAGATTAAATTCATATTGCAGAACAGAAATCAAATCAATTAAAGAAATATTTCAAAATTGTTATGAGTAAAGAAATATCTTTTTGGAATTTCTCAGCACGAACTTATGGAAATCTTATTAATTATTTGATTTTCTCTGCCACAAATCTTAAAGTAAATCCTAAATAATTATATTTATCGCTGGAAACTCTTCATAGAATTCGTAGATGATGCAACAAACAAGATGATTAAATATAACTTTTTTTATTCAATTTAAATCAAATCAACATTTCTTTTTACCAATCCATGTCATGCGAATTCTGCCTATGTGATAGCAGTCTATAAAATGTTTTATTCCAAACGGTTGCGCTGAAGTGAACACTGATGTAAAAGGTTTCTGAATTAAAATCTGAAGGCAAAATTATAAAAGATACCAAAATATAAAGACGTAATTAAAAAAACATTGTGGTAAAATAAATACAAACTGCAAACCCATAATAATTACAGTTTTGCCTCGTTGTTTCTATATTCAATTTTATACAACCACCAGCACACCCCATCCTTTCTTGTCGTTTCTACAAAGTTGTTTATTGAAACATGAAGATCAGTTCCCTAACACTTTTAGAACGGAATGTCACTTTAACAGTTTTATCAGTAATGGATGAATTCCTTTGTGTTGCCATTCGCAGAGAAAAGCCATTCATGTTTCCCGTGTTTATGTTGTTGAACATTACAATTTTATTATTGTTGTTCTTCGTAAAATATTTTTATTGCGAGAATTTTTTTACACAACTGTTTTAATTTCGATGCTTTCATTATTTGCTATAGAGTTTAAAAGAAGTTTGAAGATGGTAGTTTTAATGTTCAATACAATCGTATTTTATTATTTCTCGTATAATAGAATTGAGTTAAATTCCACGAGTGCACTAGAATTTTCACTACAACTTTAATTCAATGCCTCCGAAACTCTACTGTCAATAAAACAGCAATGTTTATTGAAAAATGAGAATAATGGATCTCGAATATACGGATTCGGCGAACATGACGTTCTGAAAAAATAACTGAGAGTATGTAATTGTATATAAAGACAGCAGAAATAGACAAAACTATGAAAGAAACAAAAATGTTATTACTACAAAAGAAAACTACTTGAAACTCTATTGAACTGCATACATGCTTACATGATTTGCATCTAAACATTTTATTGTATAT
>NC_068982.1:182135428-182142708 GCF_001194135.2 Octopus bimaculoides | reverse complement strand
TATATATATATATATATATATGAGCATATAGAGACATACTACATATATACATGAATGGGTGTAAAGTATAGGACAATGAAGGAAAATTTTTGGTGTATGGCTTTTAGAATACCCACGTGCAGAAATAACTCACTACTACTGTGGTGATTGTGGTAGGCGGTATAGGGAGTGTAATAAAGTGCCTGGAGACCATAAGTAGTTGTTTCAATCAGAACGTAATATATCTTAGAGAAAGTCATAAATACAAGAATTTCAA
This sequence comes from Octopus bimaculoides, assembly GCF_001194135.2. Taxonomy (NCBI): domain Eukaryota; kingdom Metazoa; phylum Mollusca; class Cephalopoda; order Octopoda; family Octopodidae; genus Octopus; species Octopus bimaculoides. The sequence goes on along the minus strand of NC_068982.1, from coordinate 182,142,452 downwards.
TTTTCTCTCATGTAATATAAAATTGAATTTCATAAAATTAGAATGAAGACAGTACTGAATAGATTGGAAGATTCACAAATAAGTATTTTTTTTTCGTTTTTAACATCAGTAAACGGATTAAATTATTATCCCGAGAGAATGTTGCGAACATTCCATACAGTGACCTTGGTATGATGAAGGTCTCTACGCGGTGGGTTTCACCTCTTCTGGCACATGATCAAAGGTGTACCATGTTAATCACATCACGGGAAAATCTGACATTGTTTCAGGCAGATACATCTGGTTTCCTTGAACGATTCCTGACCCAGAACGAGCGTCGGGTTCCTCACTTTCAGCCAGAGATAAGGAAATAATCCATGCAATGGAAACCCCATAACTCACCTGCTGCAGTGAAAGCCATTGTTTCATGTACAGGGAAGGTGATGGCCTTAGATTTTTTTGGACACAAAAAAAGCATTCTGTTTATTGACTATCTTCGAAAGAGTCACGCGATCAATGGAAAATACTATGCCGACTTGATGAGACACTTACGAAAGCCCATCAATTCCGAACGCCCAAGAAGACTGATGAAAGGGGTCTTGTTTTGGAAGCCCAATGCTCCACTATACGACTCTTGGTTTCAATGGTTCCTGAGCATGTCTGTGACTTTGAACTAACTGATCATCCTCTCCATTTTCCAGATTTAGACCCATGTAACTATTATCTGTTCCGTGACATGAAAAAACATTTAGCTGGAAAACTATCGAAGTGATGAGGTTAGTGATGTAAAAATAAATGTATTGATGATGAAAAAAAAGCTAATCTGGTCACATTCAACGAGATTATCTTGTTCAGCCCATGTACTTTTCAGTTGACAATTGTATATTATTTTCGGTGTTAAAGTATATGTTCAACGATTTAGGAGTTAATCTTTGAAATGTAATGTCGATGTGGACAGGTTTTGTACATTAGCTCAGATATTTTGTTAGACGTTTTTAGTACATTTGAACGATTCTTTATCGCGATAGTTTTGAACTCCGGTGAAGTCACGAAGAAGACAATTACAATTAAGTGTTCTTTCGCTACGATTGCTCCTTACTTTCTTAGGTCTCTTGGAATATATTATCTAAAGTTTTGTGCCTAAAATAATGGAATATTATTTAAGCGTGACCTGGCTGTCATTTCTAGCAGAACTCACCTCATTGACAAGTCCACTCCATTTATTCCTCGCTAACGAACTTAATATTTAAATCGCGGTATATGTAATCATATGTTCTATGGTGTATACAGATTTCAGTTTACATAGTCATTTGCATTACAAAACAGTTTACTGTATTTTACGTAGAATATGATAATGAGGAATTGGTTCACGTTATTAAAACTACAAGCTGTTCATTAAGTCTATGTATGGTCGGAAGTTTTGGTGAATTGAGATTTTCTATGAAATATATATCTCACCCGGCAGCCCCGCATCAATAAATATGACTCCATAAATAATATATATTTTGTTTGAATAATACCTATTCAATGATACTTGATTCTTTCGTCTGACCGTAGATAAAAGGTGCTGATATACGAGGAATATTGTTATGCAGATGCGGTATATATAAGCAATTTGCTTTTTATTTCGTCCATCATTATGCTGAAACTTTTACGTACTTTGTTAGATTTCTGCAACTGTTCTCTCACCCCAGAAGTTGAAGTAGTAAAACTAAATCTTTATATTCCTAATTACAAGTATTTATATTCATAATTGTTCTGGTACCGTGGCAGTAAGAAAGAAGATAGGGTCTTCAGGGTAGAATCCCATCTCTTAATGCAAGGATTTTACGCCTTATCTCCTGGGGCTATAAGGGACAAGGCCTCATTGCGGTTTTCATTTCTGGATATCACTCTGCAGTTCCATTTTGTGGTACTGTCTGCATTGCAACCATATTGAGTGGTTAAGCTACTCCAATACCAAGGTAACTTGCGTGTCGTAACCAGTTCAGTCTCAGACACCAGTTGACTGTAGGGTATATAATGCCTTTTGAAATTCACTTTAATTCTCCGTGACCTGATCCAGCATGGATTCTTCTGGCTTGCTTTTTGTCATCCTTGCCTTAATAACTCCCGATCGCTTCTATGGCGAAGTTTGAAAGCCACACTTGCTGGTCAGATGTCTACCATTCCATAGTTTCCGTATTCTAAATGTGGCAGCCCTCAATTCTTCTTTTATATGGTTCAATAAATTCAATAAGAATCACTTTATTTTAAAGTTATATCCTATCTCATACCTAACTTGTTAATGAATTCTAGGTGATGTTTTCGTATTCTGGAGAGTCTGCCATGAATTCCCATTGGTCCATTCCATCAGGTACAACGTGCTTTCAGGATTCATTTGATTGACACAGCGGTTTCAGGGAACAATGTTTTACTTCTTTCTATATAGAACTTTGTAAGATAGTTTGCAAGAGATTTATACCATTTCGCGATACAAAATATCCTCGTCACCGGGTGTGCTTTAAAGACACGAGTTCGTATACAGAACTGAGGACAGATCTAAATTTAAGAGGAATAAGGTCGCGAAAATGCAGTTTCATTTTTATGTCCATTTGTTATAATGGGCAACCATGAAGGTAATTGTTAATGCGAGAAAATTTAATTATGAAAGATGATACCATAACTAAGCTTAGGCGAAATATTCATAAAGACCCATTCTGCATAGAATATCAATTTTATTGTAGCTCTTCAATGTATATGGACAATACCATAGGAAACCTTATATAGTAAACTACTGATATAGTCTGTCCATAGAATATCAACTATATATTGAATTAGTGGTACATTGTTTTTTTCTTTCTCTTCGTTCTCTCTGTCAAGTGTTTTGAGCAAAATGTTTGAATTCTCCTGTCCATTGCAATGAAATCATCCAGAACTGTAGTAACTCTAAACCTGTCAATCTGAACAAGTATTAACAAACTTCAAAATGAAAGCGATAATTAATTTTATATACTTGTATTGGACATATAACGAAGTGGGTAGTGGGGCGGAAAGAAAGTATATACAATGTATAAGAAAACACAAATATATGCATATTTTTGGTTCAGTAACTATGTTTCTTATGTGTCTTATGTTCGTTGTTGGAGGCATTATGTTACCTTAAGTATGCTTGTATTATTTATTTGCTATATAAATGTTTACATGAAATTAATGTCTTTTGTAAGAAGACATTATATAATTAACATGTCTTACATTATTGATGTAGCATTATCCATGTGTTTAGGTAAAATATACGGAAATGATCTTGTACAATCGTGTGTCGAGAATAGTGAGTGGATGTGACTGTGATGTTTTACAAAGCATGTACCCAATTCAAGGAATTGAACATTATGGATATCCTATTTAGATTTGGTTACTTGACCTGCAATTACCTGGGTAGATTAAACGAGCTCATCAAATAATATGTCTATGTATTTTGTGCATAAAATAATTACATATAATGTGTATGGCTGCTTTTGTATTTTTGAAGCCTTCCTCTGTTATCTATAAGATATTTCATAGCAGTTTGGTTCCGTTTTAAGACATAGCGTGTGCATATTGGTAGTATGGATTTTTAAAAAAGATTTCATGGTTGAGTACGGGGAAAAGACGTGTCCGTGTAATACTACTTACGCTTTAAGTCTGTGATGCATTTTCCCACTTTCCATTTTCTGTAAAAGAGTCAGATTCATCAGTTAGATGTGCTGATGTTCTAGTATCTATCGTAATTTATATTGTTTCTTACATGTATACGTACAATTTAATTTTAGGTGAATGCTTGTACATAAATTTTTAACATCGAGTTGGAAGGATATTTATATCCAAGGTTATTGGCTGTAATTTAAAAACCCTGTCAGGGTACTCTCTTAATGAGCTATGACATCGGCGTCGTTTCGTTTTGTATTTTCCTTTACTTTTGTATTTTCTTTTACTGTTTTGTATTTTCTTTTACTGTTTTGTATTTTCCTTTACTTAATTTTGTTCGAGTTTCATCCTAAATCGATATCAAGGAAGGGCTGGTTTGTTGCTTGTTGGAATGTGATTATATTATTGGATATTACAGTTTTATCATATTCTTTGTTGAACCAATTCTAGAGTTTGTTCTAAGCGTTGCTCCGTTGGATTCACAATATATTTAAAGTGGTTTCATTTTGTATTGCGATGTATGAGATTCAAATTATACTCGGTACAATATGAACAACCATTAACATGTATATATGTTTGTGTGTGTGTGTGTGCTCGTGCTTGTGTGTGTGTGTGTGTGTGTGCGTGTGCATGCGTGTATGTGTATGTGTGCATGTGTGTGTGCGTGTGTGTATGCGTGTGGGTAGGAACATGTGGATATAAAGTGATTACGTTATTTTGGAGCATGTTAAAAGGTGTGGAACAATTAAAAATCGTACACTATTGGAAGGTTATGGATGAGGTAACAATATAATTTCTTTTGTCATAAAACACATGCAGCCTGTTTGTCTGAATGTGTGTTTGGCATATATATGCATAGGTGTGTTCATATATGTGCGATTGAGTGTGTCTTTGTGTGAGTAATGTTTCTATCTATTTATCATTATAACGTTTAACAAAGACATGGCAATATTAGTATGTAATTTTTCTAAACTGAAATACAGAAAGCAGAGGGAGGAAAGCACGAATGTAGTTACACAAAATGCCTCCATCGTGGTAACGCGACTCTCCTCTGGATAACAACATAAAGAACCAAACACACACATTTTTATTTTCTCAATTTAGAAATCAGTTATGAGCATTTATGTCTTAGCAAGAGAAATATTCAGTTTTATTTTCCCTACTCACTAAAAAAACACTATTCATCTTGCATGGATAAAATACTATTTCTGAGCAGAAGAATAATGATCAAATTTCAAAGGGCTGAGTACTTATTATTTTGCAAAGAATTCTGGATTACTATATCTCTTATGTTTTCAACATTAATTTCAATGAAAATTTCATATGCACTCTATTCAATAGTTATGGCAAAATACATTTCTATCTGTCTTTCCTAATTAAAATTCCAATTTCTTTCTTTATATGAACTAAATTAAATGATTTTTATTATATGTATTGAAACAGCGCTGTTATTGATTTGAACTATTAGAAATGTTGTAATTAATGAATGAAATAGATTTGGAGATAAGAGCATGGTCGTTGCATTTTGTTATTATTTTGAAAAGTTTCTGGATTTTGCAGCGATGCTATATTTTCTTTTTAAACTTTACTAATTAGCTGGGAAATAATGGACTGCCAGAATATTCATAAACTAGTCAGAATATTTTGTAACCTTCGCTCTCTCAAAATAATTAATTAATACGATTAAAAAAATTTTTTTTTAAAATTAGAGTAGGCTTTGCCTTCTGTCACAAGAGAAAATGCAAGTTCACATTACGGTATGATAAAGTAAAGCCGTCTGGCCAAGGGAATTTTTATGGAAACACAGATTCATTAATCCTTCCTACTAAAGATAAAAGGCCTGCAATTATGTGATAAGGGTCTAGTGAATTACATCGACCCCAGTGATTCACTGGTACTTAATTTATCGACCCCGAAAGGATAAAAGGTAAAGTCGACCTCGGAAGATTTCAGAACGTAATGAGGGGCAAAATGCCGCTAAGCATCCCTCCCGCGTTCTAACGATTCTGCCAGCTTGCCTAATGAAATGAGGTTATGAATTACAATGAAACGCTGTGCAAAAGACATGAATATAGACGGAATTGCGGAGATTTGATTTGCTTCCAAATGAAGGGCAGTTAGAGCGTGGATTGCGGAGGCAAAGACAATAATAGGAAGAAATGTAACAAGTGTGTGGGGAGTGCTTAAGCGGTGGAGCTATTCGACGACTGCTAAGAATAGATGTAGAAAAGGCAGAGGAAGCTGTCAGCATGCCAAACGATAAAGCATATTTGTGCGTGAATTTATTTCAGTCAGTCGAGTAAACATGTCCTCGATGCGGCTTAGCTCATGTAGAGAAATCGCAGTGAGAGTAGCTCACTATTGTTGTTCCGACAATGAAGTTGTAGCGAATTTGTAATTGCCCGGCTGATTGGTGATCATGATCTTGACACCGAAGCGACGACGACAACAGCGATGACGATGACAATGGTGGTTGTGATAATGATGTTGAAGATGATGATGTAGATCCTTGTAATTTATTTAGTGGTATGATATGAGTGGATTGATAGAATAAAAAAAAAGAACTATATTCAAGGATTAATGAAAAATACAAGATAAAGATTACTGAAAATTTAATTTTCTTAAAATTATTTATTTAAAATAAGACTTTAGGGTTAGGAAAAAGAATGAACGTTTGACAATTATTTAAAATATATCTATCGCATTTTAATATTTAATTTCAAATATATATACGCATAAAAGGGGTATTTTTTGTCAAAATCTTCATATCTTGCAGAGCTGTTCACTTGAACGGTTAAATATCCGAGGATGGCTTTCGGCTTTCTCTGATACAGTTTTCTCCTTTATTAACCATGCATTAAACACATTAAACTTGCAAAAGCTGATGAAAATTGAATGGTTATTAGAAACTCAAAATATAATTTTTTAATGTGTTACACAGGTCTACTTTATTTGTTGTTACACATGTGTCTTGTGTATATATATGGACATTTAAATGTTTTCGCTCAATAAACAAACAAAACGCCCGGTCTGGGAATCGAAACGGTGATCCTATGACCGCAAGTCCATTACCCTAACCGCTGAGTCATTGGGCCTTCTCTTAAAGCCCCACGAGGCTCCGGCAGGGGGTGAGGCGAACCTTGCTGTACTATTTCACCACGACTTTCTCTTACTCTTTCTTCCTGTTTCTGTTGTAGCTGTATTTCAAAAGGCCAGCTTTTTCACACCTCGTGTCACGATCAATCTCCTCGAGAACTGTCTATGGAGTGCTCAGCCACTTGCACGTTAATTTTACGAGCAGGCCGTTCCGTTGATCAACTGGAACCCTTGTCGTCGTAATCAACGGAGTGCCGTGGTCGTATATATATATATATATATA
>NC_068982.1:182131611-182135418 GCF_001194135.2 Octopus bimaculoides | reverse complement strand
ATAATCAAAATAAGCAACAAGGAGATCTAGAGGTAATGCAGTACGATCGTTTCACGCAACTCCATTCAGTTGAACAATGCAACCATTACATCAATTTAAATGCAGAGCAATCCACAGCTGCACAAAGACATAGAATTTAATTAAATTTAAACAAATGGACACGTTAGTATAATTTAATCTAAATCTCCAAGTTAAGGAGATAGGCAAAGCACATGATGCCTTCACTTCTGCTTAGAAGCTTATATATATATATATATTATATATATATATATATAAATAGAGTTAGTGGTTATAGTAACCGACTAAGGGATAATATATAGGTCTATACTGTTGTTGTCCGTTACCTGTATTATCCACCGGGATTGGTGTGCAGGCACACCATACACATAGAGTGCATATAACAATAGGTTAAACACGAGTTTATCAGTAACCAATGCAAATAATTAGAAAATGGAGAGAACCACAGATTAACCAACACATCAATTGGACCACACTGATAGCTTATTTTTTAATACAAAGCATGGCATAGCAAAATAGGTGACGTAACATATCTTACGGCCGTTACTGATCAGATTGGCAAAATGCAGTCAATACATAAATGCGAGAATAAAGTTCTTCATCTTCATAGGGTATTCGAAATAAGGCAACGAATTTTTATCAGAAGGAAAAAATCAAGTGCATACAATATAAACAGAAGGAAGAAAAGGAAAGGAAACATGGCTTAGATATATAGTCCAGAAGCCCAATATGTTAAGAACAAATAATTTACCATCGGTAGGTAAAAGCGTGAGCTAGTAATGATCTAGGGAATACTGCAATTTAATATCGGGTAGGTGCAATTAGTGAGTGTGTGTGTGGGGGGATGTTTAAAAAAAGAAATTATCAAGAAACTATATATATAAGGAAATTACTAATATGATTATCAAAGAGCAGTACCTATACTAACAGAGTAAACTCAAGTAAAACTAAACAATTATCGTAGGGTGCTATAGAAAAAAAAATACAAACAGAAATTAATACCCAGAGTCCCAATCATGGCCTACAATGGGGCAACTCTCAGTCCAGTGGTCTCTACAATTGGCCAGTTACAATTTGAACCAAGGTCACAAGTTAAAACCGTCTCAAAGGAATTTGTTTATGAAATAAACAAGAAAAGAAAAGGGAAAAATATATTGGGGATAAGTCATTGAATAGATATTCTGAGGCCGTTTATGTCCTTCAGCATCTTAACGTTATGATATGCATGAGTGAAGAATTAGGAAATCTTCGTGGTAGTGGTTAAGGGGAAGCAACTAGTACTGGTAATCCATTGATTCAATGAAAACCTCTAGGGAAAAAATTGAGTTAAACTTCGTATATAGCGAATTGTAGTAATAATTAACTATATACAAGTATGCAACAAAAATTTATCTCATAGGTGCTCTAGAATGCACAAATAAAATGACACTTACAATTAGGCGGATAAATATTTAAAGTCAAATCACATGCTGAAATAATATCAAATAATGAATCTCCCTGGTTGTCAACAGTGTCCTAAGTAAGCTTCATAAGCATTACATAGTCATTAAAGTATATAGCTCCTCTTATTATAAAACAATTTAGAAGAAAATAATGGCACTAATGGGTACAATTAATGCCGGGTCCACAGGCAGATTGGTACTATGAGAAAAATTACCTTGAATCAAGCGGTCATCAATATAATATTCTAACATAATCTTTTTCACATCTAAGTTGATTGTTTTGTGGGTACTCCTAAGGACTACTTAATAATTTTTTTAAGGATTTCACTGTGGATAAGTTCATGGTAAGTGACAATGTTCATGTTATAGGTATTTCGTGTTTTGTCTGAGTGTACTATTATTCAGTGCTTGGATTTTTGCTCAAGAACTAAATCATTAAGTTTCTTTTGGCACTTATTGTAACTAAGGTGGTGGTTCTTGAACTTAATGTCCTTAAATAAAGACCAGAGTTCATTTTCAAAAGCTTCAAGTTGACTATTTGGCGGTGGCGTTTTCCTAGTTCTGAAAGTTCTAGTGGTAAAATCCTTATCGTCCATGTTGTTGTTGGTAGTGGTGTGGGCAGTGGTATTGGTACTGGTATCGAGATTAACTTTTAAAGATTTCTGTCATGGTGAACAAGCAAAGTACACACTTTGAGTGTGCGTGGTAGATAACACACACACGCACACACACATATATATATGCGCGAGAGTATGTGTGTGTATGTGCGTGTGTAGAGTCTGTGTTTATGTGTATTTATGTGGATATATATGTGTGTGTGTGTATGCGTCTGTGTGTACGTATGTATGAATTTACAATCTCACTCACTAAGTTATGTGTCCGTATACATATCTGACAATGTTGTGCGAAAGAAGTACTTCACTGATAACATGACAATCTGAGGCTTCAAATTCAAATTTTAGCAGAAAACACTACGGCAATTACGTTCCACTCACAGATGCATAGTGTCATCAGTGTAAGCTGCATATGAAGCTACAGATCTTTAGTGATCCGGTTAGTCTATTTCATAAATTTAATATTATATATGTGTATATGTGTATAAGTGCTTATGTCGTTTGTTTGTGTGTTCGCCATGTATAACTGCCATACATATGAAACTTTGAAAATTAAAATGCTTTAGTTTTGTTGTTTTATGAATTCTTTATCAGTGAAAGAAACAAATCAAACAATTTGCTATTTGCATACACAATGAATAACAAAAAATAAACCTTTGAATACCCACATTAAGAATAGAAAATGCTGAAATGCTATTATACAAATCAATTCAGCTGCTAGCCATTTGCGAAAATATCAACAATATTTTGTGATTCAAACCGATCAATATCTTCAAAAGCGTCAGAAATATTATCCAATTTTAAAAATACAAATAACGTTAGATTTAGTTTTAATTACTCACAAATCTTACACAAAAATCTTAAATTTTAACTCCAAAAATTGCTAGCAGATATCTGGACCCAGTCTATATCCTGTATGCAATTAAGTTGTTAACTTATGAATTTAATAATTGATGTGTTTGCAAATGAGTGTTCTATTTTCGCGAAACAGCCCATTTGCTAAAAACAGTGTGAGGTTGAATGAGAATAATTTCAAGATAAAATTCAGTCAAGAAAAGCAACTGCAATTTTAAGAAATCTTATGCGACTGCTTAGAAAGCACATACGTTTGCATCATATTATCGAAACATGTGTTACCGTCTTCTTCTTTCCAAAGAAACCGAACGTATAGTTGGCATCTGTCATATATTTTAAAATTTAAGCCTTAAATTGCGGACATCTTCAATTGATGTTTCAATGGGGAACATCAAATGTTGCTTCAAAACGTTACACAGATACAGCCATTATAAGAAAAGGGAATTCTTCAGGACACTTTCGATAATGGGTTTCTAAATTTTATTGTGCGCGAGACTAATAATTGCTATAGTTTCCTTTACTTATTTAAAGTGGAATTTAATATAAAAATTACCCACTCGAACAGAAAAAAGGGGTTTGTATTAGCTTCTTTGCCCATTTGGCACACATATTCATGAAACCCGTCCTTTAAGGGTTTCACAAATATCTACATGTATTTCTCTGAGAAAATAAGTGGTTGCAAGTGGTTGAGAAAATAAGTGGTTGCAAGTGAATAGAAAATCTCGGAACGTGTCATGAAAGTATATCCTTTGCCACTTATGCCGTATAGTGAACTTTATCCCGGTTCCTTTAATACACAATAACCTAAAATCAGAGCATCTACAACTAGCAGCTTTGCCCTTATAGGATTTCAGTTATATATATATATATATATATAT
>NC_068982.1:182128750-182131551 GCF_001194135.2 Octopus bimaculoides | reverse complement strand
ATATATAGATAGATAGATAGATAGATAGATATCACTGTAAGCCTGTTATCATTTCTACATACGCAAAAATGTATAAACAACGTGCGTCAGTCTTTTGAGGACACCTCTTTCAAGAGCTCTAAATTTTACCGATCTTTTTTTAAACTTACTTTTCAGATAAATAATGCCAGACATTTGATTGACTCAGTAAACGAAGAAAAGTTACTCTGCAATGTTTACCTTTAAAGGACAGTTTCGAGACAGAGATAGCTCGCTTACTGAATGTTACTTGATACTTCGTTATCAAATGTTGAAAGGAGCGGTGAAATGCAAAATACATGGATTGAATGCTAATGCCATCAGAATAATTAACTTTGAACAAAACGTCGAAAAAATCGATAAAAACTTCACAAAACGTCAGGGAAAGACTTCATGATTTCAGAATGAACTATCAGACGTGTTGTGCATATGGACACACAAAATGAGTCATATGTGATATGGGGTCCATTTATGGAGACTATGACACGAGAAAACCTTTCGATTAATGCAAAGCGTTTTCTAAAGAAGCTAAAATACCAAGAAGCTGGTTTTTCTCCGATGAGGATCATTCTATCAGAGTCAACGCGTAAATCCAAAGCCTTCCTCCGAATTCTTTGTATAATTCCTTCCTCAAAATAGGTTGTCTGAATCGCAATGCTCAACTGCTATTGTCAGAAGGCTCTATCTTGTTTGAAACCCTTACAGACGAACCCTCCTCTTTTGGCGATCTGATAATTCTAACCCACACAGAACGTTGGCAATATAAGTGACAATCTTGCCATTATACATATGTCTCTTCTTATTAAGTGTATTGTTACTTTCCAGGTAATGTATCCGAGATACATGTTGTATTTTCACACTTTTATTATGGATACATTATATGATAGATACATTACATACACTGCTATAATAGATACACTATATTTGTTCTTGATTGTTATCGTCATCGCGTATATAGATATTCAACTTTTATACTTTACTTCACTTATATTTATTGTTATCTATATGTTTGTCTGTGTCCGTGTGTCTTTTTACGTATATATGTTCTTTCTCTGTATGTTATTCTTTGTCTTCTCCGTTCATTTATGGATGCACACAGGTGTATACATCTATGTGTATACTTGCGTTGGTATAATACACACACATACACACACACACACACACACACGCACACACACATATATATATGAGAGGATAATCAATTTGACAGACATCAGCCTGTAGACATTCATTTAGATCTATTTATTAATTGATTGCAATCATATGTATAAGTAATCAAAATAAACCAACGAAATTAGTAAATAAAGAAGTAAATGAATAGATAAAAAAATGAATAAGAATGAATGTGTTAAAAAATACTAAGCTCTTACAATTGTTTCTACTATGGGGTTGCCCAATCTGCCAAATTTTCCACATCATGCTAGTAATATACAGGGATTTTACAAAGATTAAACAAACATTGGATAGGGGTTGGACAATGACTGATCCTAAAACTTCATCATAGATATTATAATGTTAGGAATGTAACATGTGAGGAATTAAGGTAAAATAATAAAATAAAATAAAATAACATAGTAGATATAGTAAGGAATTGTAAACACGTCAATTCGAAGGTGATATCCATAATCCATGGGGTTACGTCTTGTGGTAAAAAAAGTCACTTCCAGGAATAATTTCCACAGGTTATAAGAGTTACATCCTATTTCAATTTTACTGGGGGGAAATAGCGGTGGTGAGGCGTTGTGGAGTGAGATTAATGGGCATGGTCCATGTCACAGGGGTCAAAAGTGAGAGGCTAACTGCTATTTAATAGAGTATCATAAAAAGAATTGAGAAAATGAACTAAGGTGAATTTGTTTGAGGAAATCAATACATAAGTATATTAATGAAAGAATAATCGTGCGATGATATTACTAATTACTTTTTACTTATTAACAAAAATCGCATCTTAATACCCCTATGGAGAGTAGGGTGAGGCTATAGTTAATCCTGCAACTTAATTGGTCGGCTAATATTTGAAAACAATGGTGTTGTTCAGGTCCGTAAATGTGTCAATAAAATACACGACAAATAAAAACAAAGAATAAAACTATTTCAGGAATGGGGCCTTTCCCAATGAATGGGCGATGAGTAGTACCTACTGTTATGGATATAGTATTTTTTGAATATATCTGAGATATATACCAAATTTACAAGTATTTATATAAAATTTACAAGTGTGAACAATAGAAATAAAGGATGAAGCAATGAATGGAAAAAAGTAAACAATACTGAACTCTGTCGGAGGGAGGTGGCCGATTAGTACATTATCATGCTAAAACGCAGAGAGGAATTATGCAAAAAAAGAAAGAAATATTTTCTGCCTTCATAAGTCTAATAAACGCACTTTCTCTAAATATCATTAATATTAATTAGTATTGGTGCTAGTGCCTCCTTTGGTGATAAAACTATTTTTCGTTATCTGAGCACTATATGTTCATTGCCATACTTTTCTAAGTCATATGTATGGCAACGTTCTCTATATACCTTATATATTATTTTTTCAATAAATAAATATACATCTTACTGCAAATATAAAAAAAAACATGCATATATATATATATATATATATACTCTTTACTCTTTTACTCTTTTACTTGTTTCAGTAATTTGACTGTGGCCATGCTGGAGCACCACCTTTAGTCGAGCAAATCGACCACAGGACTTATTCTTTGTAAGCCTAGTACTTATTCTATCGGTCTATTTTGCCGAACCGCTAAGTTACGGGGACCTAAACACACCAG
>NC_068982.1:182121920-182128399 GCF_001194135.2 Octopus bimaculoides | reverse complement strand
ATATATATATATATATATATACCTATATGTGTATATAAATAAGAGCACACCGTCAGTTATGACGACGAGGCTCCCAGCTGATTCAATCAACGGAACAGCCTGCTCGTGAAATTAAAGGTTGATCACTCCATGGACAGGTTTACCCATAACGCAGTTCTCAGGGAGATTCAGCGTGACAAACGGTGTGAAAAGGCAGGTCTTTCAAATACAGATACCACTCATTTTTGCCAGTTGAGTGGAGCAACGTGAAATAAATTGTCTTGCTTAAAGACATAACGCGTCGCTGAGAATTGAAATCACGACCTTATAGATATAAATTCTTACACAGACATATGCATATATGTAGCGTACAATCCAGAACAGTCAACTTCATGTTGGAGTGTATCCTATTACTACGCTAATCTGGAAAGAAGGTTAGATAGAAAACAAAGAGGATAAAGACAAATATTTATCCTAATGTCTCATGAAACCATTGACAAGCCTATATCTCGTTACCACGCTACTAAAAGTATTACCAAACTTGGAACTAGATGTTTGCGAAGGCAACGTCTCAATACACACGTATGCACAAGCGTATAGACAAATATAAGTATAATAGTATATTTAGATGTGGTAGTAGCGAGTTTGAAATGTATATTGCTAAACTTTGCTCCAATTAATTATTCGACATTTGATATCTTCCTGCAAGTTTCTACTGCCTCATAAACTAAACCACCGTGTTGGTGAGTTGCGTGCACCATTGTGACTTTTGTTTTTGCTGGTGGTGGTGAAGTTCGAACTCTAATCGGTAGTGCATTGTATCAGTTTGTTTTTTGGTATGGCTTTTGACTTTAATCATTTATTATATTAGCGTTTGTATTGTGTGTGTGTGCGCGTGCGTGGGTGCGTGTACATGTGTGATCCTGTGTGTGAGTGTGTGCAATGCTAGGTGCGTTCTGTTAGGTATTCGACTTGTAGATTACTTTTTGTAAGAGTTCCTTCTATTGTTGGATATTTACTGCATACAGTGTGGATTCTTCTTCTTCTACTTCTTCTTCTTCTTCTTCTTCTTCTTCTTCTTCTTCTTCTTCTTCTTCTTCTTCTTCTTCTTCTTCTTCTTCTTCTTCTTCTTCTTCTTCTTCTTCATATTTATTACTATAATTATTACTATTATCATTATTATTATTATTATTATCATTATTATTATTATTATTATCATTATTATTATTTTATTGTCTTTGTACAGCTTCTAACGGTGTTAGCTGTTCACTACCGATTAACCAAAGTAACACTCCTTACTTTTCCAGCACAATCCGGAGTATTCGAGCGGTTCTAATCAGTGCTCTTTTCTGTAAATGCCCCACACTTTTTGCAAACCCTATTTGTTCCATCTGCTTCTCAAGATTTTTACTCACTTTTCCCATCAACACCCTCATTTTCTGCTACAACAATACTTGCTGCCCTGATCAAATTATTTGTTTCTGTGATGTTTTTTTGTTCTGATCTCTTTCAGAATTTCATTAACAGTTTTCGTTTCTCAGTTCAATTTACACCGATCAGCCTTTTTAAGGTGGAAAATAATGTCGCTATTGTTCTCCTATAGCCGTGCCTTTATTATATCGTAATTTGCCTTTTGCCCATTTGTCATGTCGCCATTAGTTTTATTGTCTTCTTCCAGACCTTCTGTATGTTTCTCATCGAGCAAGCAATCAACCTTTCTTTCCTGTGGTTTACTAGAGATCTTACATACTTTTTCTGCTATGAGATTACTTTTATCAGTAAGAACTCTATTTTTTCCTCTGCCGCTGTTTTCCAATACCCGTCTTTTGGTAGTTTCTAGATTTTTTTCTTATTGCTGTAGCTTGATCACATAATCTCTGTTCTGTGAGTTGAAAGAATCCTCTTTCTCTGTATTTATCATACAAACGTTGTCGGTATCCCCTAATCTGAACACCGTTTTCGTTTACGGGGTTGCTCAGGTAGTAACACTCAATAACACCAGCATTGATTTGTTTGTTCCATCTACGCCTTGTATGCTAGTCCATTGCTGGATAATGTCAGGCTGCCACACCGTCAACGTCAAGGTCTTCAGTTTCATTACTACCGTTATTCACAATATTTTGTCTTTTCATTATCGCTCCGTCTTAATATTATTAAAGAAAATCGTAACTGGTCTGGGCTGTCCAGTTCTGCCTCAGTTTTTGTGAATAGTTTCAGGTCGTTCATGAATAGCAAGTGGTTGAGTTTTCCCTTACTTATTCCCAATCATAGCTCAACTTTGTTTTATGTATTATTTCATTCAAGGGGATCAATCCCAGCACGAAAATTAATGGGGATGCATTGTCTCCCTGGAAACATACCTTTCTTGATATTCACCTCTCCTGATACTTGATTTCTCTGTTGTCAATTCCGTTCTCCAGTATTCCATGCCATTCCATATAGAAGGCTTCTCATATTTTATGCTACTCCATACATTTCCGCTATTTTTATTATCCAGGAATGCGGTATCATATCGTATGCTTTACGATAGTCAATCCACGCTATGCTGAGGTTTGTGTGTCTTCCAGTTCCTGATAATTCGATTCTGTATTAAGAGTTCATCCTTCGTTCCCCGGCTCCTCTTTCGGCCAATAGGAGGAAACTTGTTATGATATACGGCGGCGATCTGGAAGAGTTTTTGTCACACCAGAAAAACGATTCTCAGTTCTTCTTTTCGGGGTCGATAAAATATATACCAGTTGATGGTATATTTAGATGTAATCGATTTAAACTTGACAGAATTTGTTGGTTTCGTGGCAACATTTGGAAATATGTTTTAATATTATCACAGTGAGCTAGGCGGTGAGGTAGCAGAATCGTTAGCACACTGGGCAAAATGCTTAGTGGCATCTCATCCGTCTGTAGTGAGCTCAAATTCTGCCTAGGTTGTCTTTGCCTTTGCTCCTTTGTGGTTCGATAAAATAAGTACCAGTTGAACACTGCGATCGATACTATCAACTTATACTCTACCCCGAAATTGCTGGGCTTCTACCAGAATTTGAAGTCATTATAATCAGAATAAGTATAAGTATTTCGATAGTGGTAAATATGATAGTGCTGGATATGCTGGTACATATTTTGCTGATGAAAAAAAATTGATGATGGTGATGATGATGATGGTGATGATGATGATGATGATGATGATGATGATGATGATGATGATGATGATGATGATGCTGATGGTGATGATGATGATGATAACTATCATTAGTATAAAACGGTTATGAGGTTGGTGATTATGTTTACTGTAATGATGGTGTTGGAGTAAATGTGGTAAAAAAGTAACAATGAAATCTAATTCGTCGAGTTGTATGGAGTTTAATTAGATATTTGGAGACATCGAAGTGAGCAAAGAGTGGCTACGAAAAATTGCCGACAGATTCTTTTTCCTTTTTTTCTTTTGCATTGATAATAGAAATTAAGAAGTCGTAAATAAATACAACTAAACACAGAAAAAAGTTATAGTACTTGCTTTGACTAATTACGAAAATCTGTGCAAACAACCATCATTAATTAATTTGGTTTCTTTGCAAATTCGGAAAATGAAATCGAAATTAAGAGATATAGTATGATATCCTTTGATGATTATGAAGAAAAGAAGTTGACATCTGTAGAAGAAAACGGAAATTATTCGAAGGTTTATGTTATCTTCGTACATATAATGCATATATCTAACTTTTAGTTAATGATATCTGAACATTTTAAAACCACTTTTTATTCTTGCTTTACTAGTGAAAGATTATTAAGTGAGGAACAAGATCTATGTGTTATCCTAAAACTAATGATATGGCTTGAAGATTGGGACAAGGATGAACACAGCTTAATTTAAAATCAGTGACTTAGTTCAGCGCGGGAGGAAACTATCCTAGTTATAAGTTCAAATTCCATAGGGTCTCAACGTAGTTTTATATCCTTCTGGGGGAGAACGCTGAGGCAAAGTGGATGGATAGTGGAAGAGACACATAAACTCGCACGCACACCACCCGCAATCACTTCGAGCAGCGCAAGAGAACTCCTAGGGTTTTCCTCTCTTGCACGAAGCGCTCTTGCTGGTTGTTCATTAATGAATAAGAGATGATATCTATCAACAGATAGATGATTTGAATGAAACTGATGATCTTCGATAATAATCAACGGAAGTGGGTCAAAACCAATTCAATAATTTGCTTTTCCTCTTCCGAATGTATGCTTTCTTTTTCTTTTTAGTTGTAAATCATTTCTCGAAGGAAAGTGATATGGGAAGGATGAGTATGATTTTTTTCATTAAAATCAACCACATATTTGTATTGATATATTGTACATAATGAACATTTGGTCTTATTTGGTTCTTATGCGGTCTTATTTGGTTCTTACGCGACAGTAGGAATGGCTGACGTATTGTGAAAGGTGCTTGGGAATTACATAGTGTGAGTTGCAAAATACAAAACTTTCAGCAAGTATCTTCGATCATATACACCGGATTCCGAAATCATATTTCTAGTAACTTTCAAAAATTTAAACTTTGAGTGATATAACTGCTAGAACACCTGTCGAAGGAACATTATTGTTTTTGGGTGAACTATAGAAGGACCGGAATCCGCTGGATGGCCACATTTCATATTTAACGGTAAACCTCTTTTCTCTCCCCATCTACCACGACGGCCTTGATAAAAAGGCCGAGAATGTTGTTTTATCATGTAAAATAGCTATGGTAACTATCAAAAGTAACAGTCAAATGTAATATTAATAGTGTTTATATTAATCATTCGGTAAAAATCGCTAAACATTCCATTTAAATAGAAATACATTATTTTACAAGAAAATCACTTAATATGAAACTCAATCTATTTATTAGTCTAGTAAGCACAAAAAGATATATTATTAACATGATTTAATTTTAGATATTGAAATTTTTATATGATATTCCTTTGTAATGGATTGTTGGTGAACGAGAAGGAGGTTATTGTAGTGTTGGTCTAGATTATCACTCAAGAGGAAATTCTTTGGGGCATTGGATAAGCTCATTTCACATCCCCATATTCAAACATTTATTATCGTAATAAACCAGATGCAATTCTTTGTCTTCTCCTTCATTATTTTTATCCTTCAAAATATAGGCCATCCAATATGCTGTCCTGAACAGATAGATTTCACTTCATTAAAACTTCTTCAGTCATTGATACTTTCATAAAAATATATTTATAGTGTCATGTCTTTAGTTAGACTTGAAACTAACTCCAACAAAACATGAATTGAAGGGAATTTTAAAGCGGAACAATAGAAAATTAAAGATACTTCAACAAATGTCGTATTTTACGAGAACAAAAATCCACAATAACCAACCCCATCATTCCAAAAGTAGCATTGAAATAATTTATTTTCCATTATAGAAAAATAACACACCGTTTGGGAATAGTTGAATACACTTAATGATACAATACTTAAAGTCCAATTACCTGCATGTTAACAATGAATTGTGTAATTATCTCGACAATAAATTATCGATTCATCAACTTTTAGTAAAATTCGGTCTGTTCGCAGCAAAAGAAATATATACAAAAATTAAAGAGTGGGACGATATTTCTTACAGTTTCAGGAAAATGTAAAGAGCAAATTTTCTAAATTTGGTTTAGAATGGTTTTCTATTTTTCAATAGAATAATTTCGTTTATTTGAAAATATGTTATATACGGAACAAAATTAATAGTGTTCCCTTATATGGCCTAAAAATAAAAAAAAGTAACACGATTGATTCAAGTGCAGATAACGTCATTTGAAAAGTTAGTACTTGAATATTAAAGAATAATAGACATCTGCACAATAAATACAGTTGGTCAAGTGATTTTTGTTTCTTTTTAGCGTGTTTTTTTTCTTTTATCTTTCAGTGAACTTGCGCAAAGTGACCATCTGAAGCTATTCTACGCAGATGAAGCTCAACTGCAAATGGTCAGAGTGGAAATATAGAGGCATTGATATTCTAAGACAACTAATATTTCGATGTGGTTATATTTTGGTATAGTATAGATGGATAGATTCAGGATGGTGCACAATAGGATATGTGGTAGCTTCGAGTTGAATTTGATGCAATGTTGATGTAGATTTTTTCATGCAAGAAAGAAGAGTTCAATGAATTCCAAATATTTGGCGGTACATAGTTTGGCCATTTCGTTCTGGATACATTAACGTACTTTTTAAATGTAAACATTTTCTTTAGTTGAACTTGAAAGGCGCGGAAATATTGACGGATGACATAAAAGGGTTTAACCTCTGGCAGATTTGGTTATGTCTCCATATCAGTGGACATTAATTGTAGGATAGCATTCAATCTAAAAAAGTATTTACTAACAACTTCGGAATTTTAAAAGTTTAGTTGGGAAAACGATAAATTGGCAAATGACCAGATCGAAATATCCTTTATCTGTAAGATATTATGAAATTTCAGGGCATGAATATAAAAATATATATATGTATATATATATATAT
>NC_068982.1:182116289-182121438 GCF_001194135.2 Octopus bimaculoides | reverse complement strand
TATATTCAGTTATAATTTAATTTAAATGTGCAACCAGGGAATTTTCCTTCTTATTTCGGTGTCGTGCCAGCATTTGATGTCTAGGGTGTTATATTATATAGCTTTCATCACTAAGTAAATATACCTAACCATTCTATAATGAATCCTTACATATGAATTACTCACACACACACACACACACACGCACACACACACACACACGCACACACACACACACACATGTATATATACATATACATGACAAATTTCAATAAACACTATTTTATAGCATTTCGTTCTACGTACGATTTTGCATTGTGGTTGTTTGGAACGTTGGATTGGTTCTTCAAATGCAATAGGATTTTTAATGCCACTCATCATTAGGTGTAAATTTATTGCATGTAATCTCACTAATACAGTGTTACAAACAAACATAATGGTAAAATGTATGTTGGAACAAATGCGACAAACCTTTGTTTATCGTTATTTCTATCATAGTTGCATATCATAAGTTCTATGTGCATTGATATGTTTAGAGTGGATAGCGAGAAACATTCGTAACAAACAATGAGTTAAGGTGCACAAAGATCATTGTAAGGGCTAGAGGAATTGTGGTTATGTTGTGATGAAATGCATTTTCGCTTTAGGTGTTGATGTTGATGTTGGCTGAAACTAGTAGAAGAGGAAATAAACAGTTTAATGGTGTTTTCCTTAAGATTTGCTATGTAGAGGTATATGGAAGTCAGACAAAATGTGTAGGATTCTGTTCCCTCGCAACTAGTTGCAGAGACATCATGTGTAATTAGTTGCGGATTAGTATTACGTAATCTTTTCAGCAAGGTAACAACACACGTTTGTAATATGAAACATACGGGAGTGTTTGGGATATTTTATTTGGGAAGATCTGTTTCACTTCATAGATCAAAGACTACAATATGTTGAATGTCAATAGGCACAAAGCCGTTAGATGCAGGTAATCTTTTAGGCATTGAAAACTGTGTTTCTAAGTTTCCGCTAACGCAGTATATCTTCACTTTAGTCTTATGAATTGTGTGCAATTATTAGTTTTTACAGAGTGAACAATGTGAAGAGACAAGCCTACGTTATTTCGATCAATCGCTTTACTGATTCTGGATGTCTTAAGGGAGAAACAAGGTTCTAGCCAGGGATAATTAACTTCAAGTCGATGTATGTGTAATTATTTCTATGTCAATAAGAATGGAGGTATAGTATGTTTGCATGAGGTCATCGTTCGAAAGAGGACTACGGTTTTAAAATGAGACTTATTTAGTAGAAGCTTGGTTTAGAAATGAGATGTGAAGCAAGTGTATTTAAAATGTTTGTATATTGCTTTATATGTAAATTGCTTGGATAACTAGTATGACTTGGTACTACTTATTGTTAGAGAGGGTTTCTATGATAATCTACTCTATTTGAATGGAGAGTGTCAGCGTAGAATTCGTATGAGAATCGAGATATTATCTCTTGAACAAAATAACGGTATACATCGACATATTTGCAGGTTGTGGCTGCACGTCAAAGAGAGTTAAACGCTGCAGTCAAATGTAATCATGTAGAGGTTAAAAGAGACTTAGAACTAGCTTCGATTAAAATTCTTTTTTACACAAAAGTGTGTTCAGGAGGGTATTCTATGTATACTCAGTCATTACTTTTCAATGTGAAGTTTGAATACAGAATCTATTCTAGACAGCTAATTTTAGATATATGTGACTTGCAGTGGAACGGGAGTTTGAGGTTGGGAAATAATATGAAATAAGATGCAGTCTTTAGGTAGGTTCGCGGTTGAAAAAGTTACTATTAGAATTATCTTCGTATACAAGGAAAAACTTCCTTTGATTGTTATTTATATTATGCATTTTATGATTCTGCTTTGTATGCTATCTATACCCTTGCTATCTTCTAACTTATGGAGTCTCCACATCATTTAGTAATTTGATTGTTTTCACTAAAATCCGTAGAAAATTGGTTTCTCATCACATTCATGATACAGACAATCTTTCAGGGTTAAACAAGCTGGCTTTGTGTCGAGCCCAGTTCCCAGTGACATCCGATGAACAATTCGTATACATATTAGAAATACGTAATTTATGACCTCCATATTTCCTCTTCACGAATGAAGTGTGTTCATTTCAGGTCAAATAGTCGCTTCAAATTTTGGAATAGACTAGCAATTTTCGCAGGAAAGGGTTAGTCGATTCCATCGACTCTTGATGGTTGATACTTTATTTTATCGAAATCAATAGGATGAAAGGCAAAGTCACTTTCGGCAGAATCTGAGCTCGGAACGTAAAGAGTCAGAAGAAATAGTACAAAGTATTTTCCGCTGCTCCAGCAGTTCTAGATCACCACATTAATAATATTATTTTATATGAAGGAGGACACCACAATACTTAGAAAGAAAAACCTCAACAGCTAAGCAAGTTCAGCATAGCTTCAGTTTTAGCAGTGACCACGATGAATATTACCCAGTACTATATGCATATATCAGTATTATAAACAAAC
Source organism: Octopus bimaculoides (assembly GCF_001194135.2). Lineage (NCBI taxonomy): Eukaryota > Metazoa > Mollusca > Cephalopoda > Octopoda > Octopodidae > Octopus > Octopus bimaculoides. The sequence goes on along the minus strand of NC_068982.1, from coordinate 182,118,936 downwards.
AATGAAAACCATCAACGGAAAATGAGAGGGACTGTTTGTTTATTTCTAGGAAATATTTCAATATACACCATGGGGTATTTTTCCTTTTAAGTACTAAAGATTAAAATCAGTCATAACCTTTAGATCTTGGTCAGGTTGTCAACCGAATTCCTTCGCGTCGTCAGTATATGGACGTGATTCTCTTACTTGGTAAACCTCTGGAATCTAAAAAATATATCTTCAGGAGTATAAGATTAAAAACGGCAAAGAATAAAATCTGCGAAAGTACCAATTCATAGTAGGATAATTGAAAGTTAAGTAACTAAGAAGCTGGGTGCTAAAACATTCCTGGCTTTGGGTAAAAGAAACTACAAGAGGATCGGTTAATTATGATTTTATTCAATATATTTCAATTTCAGATTCACACACTTATTGCAGCGGTCCTTCAGTCTTCCTAAACTCCGTAAAAGAACTCGGAATGTTGGGCCTCCAGCCAGGCATTTCGCAAAATCCTTAAAGCCACGAACTTTTCAGCAAACTCTCGTATTTGCGACCTGGAAAACGCCACCAATATCGTCTAACTAATTATCAGGTACTATTTCCATGTCACAAAAATGTCAGTATATTGTATCGACATTTGTTGTAAAGTACTGTTGTATGACACGATAATTACACAATGGAAAGATCTTGAGCAAAAATAAACATTACCTTGACTATTTGATTATATTTTTATACTGGGAAGTGAAATCACAGTAGTAGGTTGTAACTAATCTGAGTGCAGTGAATCTATAACTTGTGCGTTTCGATCGAAGCATAAGGAATTTGAACTTAGAAGAGGACGTCAATGTTGAAAACGTATGATCAAATGCTATACAGGATCAGCCATCCCAGCCACATATTCTAGTATACAGAGATTACAAAGGGCGTCTTCTTCCTCAGTGTGTTCGCATAATAGCATTCACATGTATGAGCAATGATGATCTGCAATTGGAAATTATAATTATCATATTGCTGTTCAGCTTCGACATAATAGGATTTTAAACATAGAAAAATTACAAAAGATTTCAGAACCCTCATTAATTCTTCCTGTTCTTTGACATGAAATCAAGGTACACTAAGCATAAATGGAAGATATGAATTTATGTTGCTTTCAAATATTCTATGCCGCAGCCCATTGATGTTTCAGATAAAATATATCATCTAATGGAATGTTTAACAATTTACGATATTATTTTGATTTTTCTTTATTAATTACTGCATTGTGTGTATACTGGCATTACAGATTTCCCATGGAAACTATTTATGATTTCTATTTGCCGGAAGCATTCTCAAAGTTGTTTCGCACCTTTATATATTATTATAGCATTTGGTTTTTACTTAATCCATTAAGTATATTCGCATCATTATATTAAGATTAATATTCACACATATTCTTGAAATACTTATTCATATGCAAAATAAATGCAGTTTATTTTTCTTTGCACAATACGAAGCCCATCTAGAGCCTTACTATTATTTCCTATTACATTGTAAGACTTCTTTGATAATATCACTAATCATTTTTCTCATTTGACATGGACGCTTTTAATTCTATTGCTATGATAATTACATTGTTTTCTCTTAAAATAGAAGACTCACATGTTATGTCTATCAATCTATCCCTGTGTTGTATTATATTTCGTCTTTTGTAACTCCTATATAAATTAATATATCACAAATATATAAAGCATCCATTCTTTTCCATTATTATATCTAACGATAGAATCTTACACTTTATTATTATTTTATAACCATATTATTCTAACACAGCTATGTCTCACCATATGAGTATTATTTATCATATTAGCTGTAGCGCTATTTCTCTACTCTATACATATCACCATGTGTTTCCTGAGGACAGAAGTTTGAAAGAGTATTTAGCCTGCAGATCTACTGACCGAAGAGTCAATCGATAATTTCTTATTGTTGAGCTTGTGTTAATCATCTTTTATCGTGGATTTCGACAGCGAATTGTGATCATGCTGGGACATCATCTTCAGTGATCGCCTAATCTATTATATTACTTATTCCTGTCTGGTAGTTAAATTATCGTTTCAGTTTATCGAATTGCATGGTTACGCATTCCAGTTTACACTCGTAATTATAATCACAGACGCTGATATAGACGTACACATGCGGGTGTATATATATACATACATACGCATGGACAGATGTATAAATACACCGACGCTTACACGCGCGCCCCCACGATCAGAACAAAGCTTCGATCCCAATGCGTATTATGTTGAGCAAATGTCATTTTCTAAAACCTCGATTAAAGTATACATATCTATCTGTGTGTCTGTAGTCAATTTGTCTGTCTGTCTATCAGTCTGCATGTCTGTCTGTCCGTCCGTCCGTCCGTCTGTCTGTCTGTGTTTGTCTATCTGTCTGTCTGTCTGCCTATTTATATAAGGGGCATTATAAACGAATAAACGAATAGTTATATTCTTGGGAATAGAAATTTCCCTTATGAATTTTTTTACACACTGGTGTCCTGATAAAATTCTTGTAAAAGATTTTTATCCCTTTTTGAATTTATTAATATCTATCTATCTAGCTATCTAGCTATGTATCTATCTATCTATCTATATATCTATCTATCTACCTGTCTGTCTATCTGACACTA
>NC_068982.1:182112874-182116086 GCF_001194135.2 Octopus bimaculoides | reverse complement strand
TATATATATATATATATATATATATATATATATATGTGTGTGTGTGTGTGTGTGTGTGTGTGTGTGTGTGTATGTGTTTGTGTATGTATGTATATATAGAACCCACACCATAACATAGTCATACTTGTTTATGTTTTCTTCCTTATTGCAGCAGCTCTACCATGAATTTTACAGAACTATTCTCTTAGATCTTCGTAATACATAAATATTTTTGGAAATCTCTTATACCACTTTCTTCTTGCAGCTAATGTCGATAAACACCACTGAATCCGAAAATTATCACCCATGTACCTTACCACCCTTAGAAAGGTTGAACACTTAAAATATTGAACAACCTGTGCCATTGCATACCATCCTTCTTCCGTTTAGGAGAGTCTACATAACTGAGAATTTTCTACCATATTGTACACTGTAAATTACTGCTCAAATGTGGAAATGCTTTCGGTTGACTCCTCCATGTTATAGATAGTTTTTTTTTAAATTTTATATTTCTTAAAGCATAGAACTTGTATCAAATTTCGGAGCAAAAACCTCTAGCTAAAATAAACAATATCCAGAATCTAACATATAAAATATTTATCCACTATAACAGAGATTATCGAAAGATCTACCAATGATGATCTACTTATGAAGCAGCTTAAAAACAATGGATCAACAAATTTCATGGCAAACATGTATAACATATTTTTAGGGCAAATTAAATATTACATGCAATGCTTCGTCCACACGGGTGCATTGATTTGAAATTCTGTTTAAGCTTCTTCTGCAAGTATGCTTTAATTCCATAATTTTCAACAGCCATATGCGTGTGGAATTAAAAAAAAAAAAAGAAACGCCTCTCCATTTCTGACTAAATGGCAAATACTAACTTCTAGTTTAATATCAAAATTAATCTTCATAATCTTGTGTCTATTCGTTTATGTGTTTTGCTATGCTGTACTTTTCAAAATTGTTCTGCGTGTATTCATTTAAGTTTGTATGCATACCGCTAATGTTTCTGTCGTTTTTATTAACGTATCATTTAACACCGTGCGTAGTTTTGATAAATCTGGTTGAAACCTCCATTTTGACGATTACTGAAATATTTGTATATAAAATGGAAAATAAATGTTAATGTAATCGCGAATCTTGAATAAATTTCATGATCTTGATCAATTATCTCTGATCGTTTCAGAGGATAATTAGAATCATATAGCATTCGTAATGATTATCTGAATGCAGATTTAATATTATGCAGTAAAATTGCACTCGTTTATCGAATCAGTATGAATGTCGCCCCGAAATTCATACAACAAAATAAACAAATAAATAAATAATTTCAACGAGAACTTTCTGTACATTAATTGCCATTTATTTCGTTTTAATATAATGGCAATTGCAGAAACGCCCTAGACGATTATGTTTGTTCTCGATAGATGTCGTTGAAATTAAATATACACAAATAAAGATAATATCAATACATTTATATGATATTTTAAAATGATTCTGATTTGCTTGAGGAATGAAGGAACCAACGAGCGCATTCGAATATTGCAACGTGTACCCATGTATTTACAGTCGGAGTATATATATGGTTTAGGATAATACGTAAACGGTTGTGATTAAGCAACGGGTGGAATCGATCCTGGTTTAATATATCATGAATTCAGCTGTTACATTCGACAAACAAATGTCGCAAAATTTGAATTCATATGTCTAAGCACAATGCAATACAACGAAACTGTAGTGCTTTTACTGCATTCCTACACGAAATGCGAGGCATTTTATTTGAAGTTGCTTTCTTTGATTTATATAACTTCATCTTATCAAGTTAAAAGAAATAAATCATGAAATAATTCATATCATACCAAACCATGATCAAATTTAGCAAAAGCTTTAGCAAAGTCAGGGTATATTACGTTTTCATTTACGCTGTTCTTATTTGCGTTGTCAACACTCAGTCATAGTGCTGTAGGAGCTGGGTTAGGCAGCTACTACCTGGTCTAAAACCATGCTGGGTATTACTCAGCAGATCGTTTTCTTCAAGGAATGCGATTAGTTTTCCTCAGACTATTCGTTCCATGACTTTGCTGATATGTGACGTCAAAGAAATAAGCCTATAAGTGTTGGCATCTGCTCTGCTTCCTCCTTTATGTATTGGGCATAGTATTCTTTCGTTCAGTTTGCTTGGAAGCATGCCAATTGCAAGGAAATTCTGGAAGAGAATCTGTAGTGGTTTTGCAAGTTTGTTGTTTACACGATTAGCGGAGGATTGCTGGGAAACCATCAGGACCAACAGCTGAGTTTGCATCCACCTCATCTGTGGCTAGTATTATATCTTCTTCACCAATGTCTATGTAATCCATCGCAACTGCCTCCTTGGTCATTGGTGAGGCAGCAAAGAAATCCATCGGTTCGTTCACGTGTCTGTATTTCAACAGGGAGGTAAATACATTTTTGAGCTGATCATTCAGTACCTCACTGATCATGGTTGAGTTATCAGGAAGAGGGGTCCTATTTTGCAGCGTCCTGAGGCCATTTTTTCGCATAATGAAAGAAGGCTTTTGGGTTTAACTTTATGTTTTTGTATTATAACCAAGGCTTTTTTGACAGATCTCTCCTTCATATAGGCTTGACATATTCTAGTTTCATGCCAATATCTGGTGGTGAGAGATATTTTGGCCAATCCTGTCAGGATCTCTTTTTGGATCGATTTACTGCCTGCTTTGTGGAAATTCATATTGGAGCGATCTTTGGTGCTTCCTTTCGTCTGAATGTCTCTGGATACATTTGGTCCACACATAGACAGCTCTATGATGTTATGTTCCGAAACTAATGTTTGCGCCACTTTCACATTATGAACGACATCCATGTTCTTTGCGAAACAAAGACCCAACATGACATTTGCCCTGGTTGGTCGGAGCAAAATTTGTACTTGTTTGCAATGAGTCATAACTGAGAGGAGCATGAGGCCTTCGGGCCATTTGACACTAGATAAGTACAGATCACCCATAAGAAACACACTCACGTGAAGGTCCAGTTTCATGTGCGTTTCTTTTATTCTTTTGAGGCAATCGTCAAACTTGCCCGTGCAGTTTGGAGCATCCGGTGGGTGATATGTATTGCATATGAAAATTAGGGGACAAAACAATGACTATATACGGATAATATATACGGATAAAAATTTAAACGTAAACTTAATTATATGTTTCATATAGAATGTAAAGGCATTT
>NC_068982.1:182108522-182111606 GCF_001194135.2 Octopus bimaculoides | reverse complement strand
ATATATATATACCTATACCTATATGCACACATTATTTTATTCTTTTACTTGTTTTAGTCGAACATATCGACCCCAGGACTTATTCTTTTGTAAGCCTAATACTTATTCCATCGGTCCATTTTGCTGAACCACTAGCTTACGGGGAAGTAACTACAGCAGCATCAGTTGTCAAGGGGTGGTAGGGGTACAAACACAGACCCACAAGTACATACATAAATACATATATACACACACACGCAAACATGCAAACACACACATATACGACAGGCTACTTTCACTTTCCGTCTACCAAATCCACTCACAAATCACTGGTCAACCCGAGGCTATAGTAGAAGGCACCTGCCTAAGGTGTCTATCGGTGGGGATGAACCCGGAGCCATGTGGCAGGAAAGCAAGCTTCTTACCACACAGTCACGCTTACGGCAGTACATATATGTGTATACACAAGCGCACACTCATGTATATGACCTAATATATACATAGATACACAAATATAGATACGAATAAGTGTATGTAGGTATATACGTACTCACCTGGAGATCCACGATTGCCACATCCTGAAGCAGTGGCAACGATTTTGACAATTACTTAAAATATATTTTTGTGAGTGTAACATAAACACACCTTTTATTACCTTCATAAATTTATCACTTCTCTGAACATATTTCTCTTAACTTTAATTCTTTGAGCACGTTTCTTTTGGTCTAGTTATTAATTTTAGAAATAAATCCTTTAATTAATTGTATGAAGATCTAGTTATCTGTTGCCCCAAAGAACCAATGAATTAATCTTGTGTTTATTGTATTTCATACTCATAATAATTCAAAGATATGGTGGTAGGATGATTAATGGACTATTTTGCCCTAGAATGATATTATTTATGGATGGTGTGATAAGAAGAAACAACCGTTAGTAGAAAATATTAAGTGCAAAACGATAAATCTTTAGCAAATAACAAATAATGCAAGAGTTGCATGATTTCAATTCAATCGACTATTAATTATTTTAACGATTAATTTTACAAAAGAAAATAACATTTTGTGCAAATATAATAAATGAGATGATGACAAAGTTAAATCCGATTCGGAATGGCATCCATAAAATGTGGTGAAATATTGAATGGAATTGTGCCAGTTTTGTCGAAATAATAATAAGTTTCACACAACTGCACCAATTTTCAAAAATATGAATAAATAACTTGTCTCATATATATTGCGTCCCCTGCAATCAAATTGTCTACCTTGCACACAAAATTACATCTATGTCTGTAAGTTTTCAGTTCAAATTCCACCAAATTGACTGTGCATTTCATCCTTCAGGGGCGATAAAACAAGTACCAGTTGTATACTGGCTTCATTATAATTGCCTGAAACTTGCAGGCCTTGAGTCAAAGTTTAAAAGTCATCATGATCATAATCATGGTAATAATAATTATAATAATAAAAACAACAACAACAACAAAAACAACAATAACAACACCAACAAAAACAACAACAACAACAACAACAATAAAACGAGCAAATACCTGCCTGGTTGACCGGAGAAACAATATGCCAACTACCAAAAACTGAAGGCAAAAAAATCCTAAGAACTACCGACCAATAGCAAGTCTCAATACCACCTACAATATCTTCACTTCCATTTTAACTCACAGAATATACGCTTTCCTTGAACAGAGATCTATCCTTCCACAAGATTAATAAGGCTGTAAAAGGAATTCTTATGGGTGCAAAGATCAATTATTCATAAATAAAAAAGGTTGTAGAGAATTGCCGGAGCAAAAAGAACCTGAGTTTGGCATGGATAGACTACAGGAAAGCATTTGATAGTGTCCCACATAATTGGATACTCACGGCCTCTTGGGATATAGAAAATCTCTCCTTTCATCTCCAAATTCTTACACACGTCTCCTTCTAATGGGATGAGCCAAACTACCAGCCTCAACATCAAACGAGGCATCTTGCAAGGTATGTGTTCAAAGTTTACAATACGAGAATAAGCCATCTGTTTTATATGGACGATCTGAAGCTAGAAAAAAAGAAGTTCTAGTAGATCTGCTAACAACTTTTAAAGAAGTCAGTAATGACATAGGGATGGACTTTGACCTTGATAAGTAAGCTAAATCAACTGTTTTAAGAGGCAAGCTCAGGCAAACAACTCCCATTAAATTAGATACCGACACTACCATCAAAGAGCTTGTCCCATAAGAAAATTAGAGATACCTGGGAATTAACGAAGGAGACAGTATACAATATGCTATCATGAAGAAAAAATAAGATAGGAATATTACAGGAGGATAAAGTTCATACTAAAAATTGAACACAGCCCTAAATATCGCATCGAAGCAATTAACACCCTGGCATTTCCATCGAAGCCATTAACACCCAGACCTATACAATTTTAACATCAGTATCTGGAATCTTACAGAGCTCTAACGCCTGGACAGCTCAGTGTGACTTGGGTATGTGCGCAGTGCCTAGTGGTGCTATTTGCTGTATGCTATATATAGTTTTAAGTACTGGAGTCTTCGTTATGTATTTGTCTGAATGTGTTTTTTATCATACCTAATGCGCCAACAATAATAGGAATTGTTTCTATTTTTAGGCTCTACATTCGAATTAGCTCTATTTACAGATATTTGTATTTTGAATGTTTCTACGTTTCTTCTACAGAAACATTGTCATCTGTTGGTACTGATAGATTGATTAAAAAGCATTTTTTTCTTGGTGATCTCTGACATCTATATCCGTACTGTTAGCCTAGATTTCTCTATCTGTGTGTATTGGCATATCACAGAATATGGTTGCTTTCAAATTTTGTGTAACCTTTTCAGGGATGTGCATACACAATTTTTTTCTGTTGTTATTCCATAGTGTTAAGGTCTGAAATACTCCAAACGGACGCATAGTATGTTGCTTAGTCGAATTAGCCCATCATTTACTCCACAAATGTTTTGTTGTACAATACTGCACTTTCCCGTATCACCTGTTTCAACATAACCGCAATATATTATATACAAACTATGCCATTTCAATCCCGAGCAATGCCGGGTACCTCTGCTAATTATATATATAAATATATATA
>NC_068982.1:182106140-182108249 GCF_001194135.2 Octopus bimaculoides | reverse complement strand
AAATATACTTCTATTTCAAAACCATCTTATAATGGCTGCTGTTTTGCAATTTCGATGTAGTATTAATTCCAGTCTGGAAGAAATTATGCCTATGTGTGTGCGTTAACATGTATTCTTTTGCACTATTCAAAAGAATTATATATTCACAAATTAATGGAAATAAAGAAAGATAGTCATTAGATCAACCGAACATCGCAGTTACACCTACGCGTCAACTCTAATGATGCATACATATCAAAAGATACGGCTCACACGAAAACATTGTATTTTATTACTACATTTAAAAACACAGAAATTTTGAAATAATGCTGTAATAATAGTGTACATTGATAGTTGTCGAAAAAGAATTACGTAACATTGGTTATCTGTAAAACTGGTTACATTGTATTAATTATAATATCTTTGGAAATACTTTTCTTTCTGTTTCCAAGAGATTCTTCAATTAGTAGTCTGATAATTACCAAATACTTTGTTATACGTCTGTGTCTAACGCTCTGCCAGTAAATGTGAATGGTATGTTAAATAACGACACAAATTTAAATTTGCTTTCAGTTTCGACAGAATCATTCATAAAGTGTTGAATATAATTCAAGTAATACTTTCATGTTTTCTTTCTTACAGAAAATGTTCAGTTATGGCACTACCCATAATTTCTAGTGTAGTCTATAAAATTTCAATTGTATACATATTGTGTATATAAAAACATAAGGTTTTTCAATAGCATTCAATACACGGTGAAGTTTAAGTCAACGTTTCGATTATAAATTATGAAAATATGTTTGTTTCAGATGCAGAAATATAGACTGATGAATCTTTCAAGAACTGAAAGATGCTCGGTTGCCCAACATATCTTAACAAATGTTATATGAAGGATGGAATATCAGTATGTATATACGTGAGCGAAACAGTTTCTCTCCCAAATGTCAAACTACGGATTGCTTCTAAACATCACATCTTCATTAAAATGCACTTCTCATAAATTTATTCCAGCATGAAAATGAAAGAGAGAGTGTGTTTTTGCGCGCGCGCGCATGTGCATGTGAAGGAGAGAAAATCAATGCGGGAGAGGAATGAGTCGTTCAAATAAAAATATTTTATTCGGGAAGAAGGAACACACGTGCTGAAAGATTATGAATATCGTAGAATCTTAATGCAATGAGAAAAACTCGTTTCATTAACAATATGCTATAAAAATGTAAAACTCCGAACAAATGCTACAATTTGACCAATGAAATTTACAGATTTGAATGTAGAATTTAAATTAGCATAATTCATGACGCTGAACGCTTCATTGACCAGAGAGTTACATAAATCTGTTGTGGATTTGCAGTGTCTCTAAGACAAGGATCAATAACAACAACTTCAATGCTCAACATCAAAGCCTTCTTTAAGCGTGTTTACAAGAAGATTCTCTGTGAGCAGGATGAAATACAATTCATCGTTACAGAGCGAACAAAAAGATTTACCATTGGCAAAACATACCTTTCGTTCCTATAAGTAATTTCTATCATGCTATAAAATTCGATCTTTAACTGTCTTCTTACATTTAACTTCCACTAAGTATATCTATTTCCACGCATTTAATCTTTATTCCTACTCACCTAACACACTATGTTTCTCCACATTTAGTTGTCTGCTAATTTCTTTGTACATCTTCCTTCTCTTTCTGTAAATCGTCTTTGACTGTATATCTATTAAGGTTTTTGTTTTTAAATAACTTACTAACACTCCCTTCATCATATATGCAGTAATCACTTTCGGTTAAAATGTAGTACTGATGCGTTTTGTATCTCTTTTTTTTTCTCTGATGCGAAGATCGCATTGTTTTACATTACTTTATTCCTTCTGAAATAATACCAATGTTTTCTTCGAATCATATGTCAGAAGTATAAAGATTTGAATAACACCTGCGTATGACTCCATTTATTGTTTTATCTATGTTTTATCAAAAACATTTCATCAAAACCTGGAGTTTCTACCTTTATAAGCAGGCTTACATGCTTGGTACTTTTGTAAATTTTTGCTACCCTGGTAACTATTTATTTATTTTTCCATGTCATTTGTAAACATTGAAAAAATACACATACATTTATATATATATATATATAT
>NC_068982.1:182104845-182106029 GCF_001194135.2 Octopus bimaculoides | reverse complement strand
TATATATACATGTTTCTATTAAAAATGAAAAAAGCCCACGACAATATTCGTTAACATAATGTCCATTGCTTAGGTCTGGAGAATATGGCGAATGAAGCTTTTCCAAGAGATCTTTCGTCAGTCATGGTGAAATATGATACTTTTTCTATTGACTAAGCAATGTCACTTTTTGTTCAAAGCAGCTTTCAAACGATGAAGTTGATCACAGGAGAGATTAGCAGTAATTGTTGCATTGTTATCTAACAGTTCGTAACAGATAATCCCTTCACTATCTTACAATACACTCAACATGATCTTCCTTGGATGAATTCCTCCTCCTGGTAGTTGAACAGGTATTCCTCCTCGACTGATCCACGATCAGTGGTATTTAACGATATATGAAAGGGTCTACTTCTCATCACCTGTAACAAGCCTTCCTAAAAATAGTTCCTTAAGGTGTCGTGAAAGTAATGACTGAAAACTAACAACAGTTGGCGTAGAGTAGTTGTATGGGCTACGTTAAACTGTGCTGCAAGTTATTTACAAGTAAGGGTTGGATCTTCTGTGACAACAGCTTCCGACTCTTCGGTACCAAGTTATTTTCAACGACCTCATTTTGACTCGTCTTACAAACTCAAATCCCCACGTCTGAAGTGAGAAATCCATTTCCTCTAACTTATTTCACTCACTACATCATCCCCATAAATTCTCTGAGGAGACTTTGCTGTTGTGCTTGCATTGACACATTTATGAGTCTCATAGACTAAGACACGTCTAATGTGATCTTTAGATTGGAGGATCATGGATGTGAATATAGCTGAAGATTATGGCTAATACAATCAAAATCTGAAATACATCTGTATAAATTATCCACAGTGACTTTTTTAAATCAATGCAAGAGGCACAATTAAAAAAAAATACTATCTAAAACTGTTTTCCCCAAAATTGGTCATCACCATTGCAACAACACGATATATGTGTGTGTGTATGTGAGTCTGTGTGGTTGTGTATACGTTTATGTATATATATCTATATCTATCTATCTATCTATCTATCTATCTATCTATCTATCTATCTATCTATCTATCTATATATACGGTGGTTGTCTACTCCTTAAACAGAGTTTGACCACCTCCTGCACCTACACCTTAGCCCTTTCATGGCATCTGATGTGGCTTTTTAAACCAGACAGTGTTTTGAAAAAA
>NC_068982.1:182099575-182100266 GCF_001194135.2 Octopus bimaculoides | reverse complement strand
TATATATATCAGACATGTAACAACCATTATTACGAGTATGTAAAATTACGTGTGACAGTTGTATGTGGAACTTCTTTCCTTCACTATTGAATAATTTCATTAGATATATTAGGTATCACCAAAAATACAAAAAGACATACACATATGTACACAAAACGCACGCACAAATGCACACAGACACATACACACGCACTCTCTTATATACGTATACCTATAGTTATTTAGTAAGAAATGAAGTTTATTTCTTTTGAACTATTAAATATTCATGATTGTTGCACACTATCATGGTTAGATAAAAGACTCTGCGCATATTACTTAATATTTTACCCCAGTCTTTCAATCTGTATTGTAAGATTCTAAACATAAAATCGGAAATTGTTTCCCATCACACAAAAAAAATAATGACTATTTAAAATGGTATGAATATTTTTCTGCATGAAAATTTATATAAATTACAAAAGTCATCGAAATTATCCTATTGTATATTTTGAAAAACATATCGCTATATACTATAACAATAAACGAATATACACGCCTGATATGTATCATTCGTTAGTTTCAATGTAACCATCATCAAGTAATCCAATTATGAATGACATTCGAACTCTTACTATCAACTAATATTTGTTTTCAAACATTCTATTTGGGATTACATCAACCAATATTTCCTTAATTCTTTGTTTTATGAAAC
>NC_068982.1:182097856-182099390 GCF_001194135.2 Octopus bimaculoides | reverse complement strand
ATATATATATAATTAAAGATATTGGGAACTTTTCTTAATATCACTAATAAAACGAAGGCGGTTAGCAGATAGAATCGTTAGTATGCGGGAAAAAGTGCTTAGCGGCATTTCGCCCGTGTTCGGGTTCTCAGCTCACATTCTGTCGAAATCGACTTTTACTTTCATCATATACGGAGCGATAAAATAAGTACCAGTTGAGAACTGGGACTGATGTAATCGATATTGCTGGCTTCCCCTGATATTGCTGGCTTTATGCCAAAATTTGAAATCAGTATTTCTAATAAAACGAAGGCGGTGAGTTTTAAGAATCGTTAGCACAAAGTCATGCATAACAACCATTAAAACCGAAGGCTTGTGCGCTGGTGTATTGTCCCGTGGAAACAAGATTACTTCCGTCAGATTTACTGGGCGTTTGATCATGATAATATTTCTTAACTGTATCAACTGGTCATAATAATATTTCTTAACTGTCTCATTTTAATTTCCCTTTCTGGTCAGGTCCTTTTGTAGATATTCAATAAAAACAATGCATTTTGCAAACACCCGAAATTGAGGCTATCGTGTTTCTTCCAGAGGAAACGATCTTGGAGCAGGTGAGTAAGGGTGTTTCCATTGCATGGATTGTGTCTTTGTCTCTGGCTCAAAGCAATGAACTCAACTCTCATCCTGGGTTAGTAGACGTTCAAAGAACCCAGCTGGATATGCCTCAAACAATGTCAGATTTTCCCCTGAGATTATCACCCTGGTGCGCTTTTGATCAGGTATAAGAAGACGTGGAATCCACCGAGCAGAAACCTTCTCCCGCGCTTATTCATTGTGCAGAATATTATCAATTCTCTTAGGGAATATGCTACTAGCATTGAATAGCTGATGTATAGTAAACCACCTGTTGTCCATCAACATGTAGTGGACACTAGCAGTGATTTCTTCAATGATAGTAGTTGCTGGACCGAGGGTGATCTTCATGATTTTCCCTTAAATTCAGTTGCCTACTTTTAAATGCTGGAGTGTCATCCTCTAATGCAGCAACCGTGTTAGCATGAATGTTCCAGGGGTACAAATCTTTCTCCGCAGGTAGTTGTCACGATTAATTTTCAACATTGCTCAGTCATTTTAAAGAGAACTGGCTACTAATTACGTTTGAAGATTCTTTGAAAAGTCAGACATCAATTTACTTCTAATAAAACAATGGAGTTATTCATAAGAATAGTTGAAATTACTGCATGCACAATCACACTACTCTAGCATCCGTCGCTCATAGTCAGCCTATGAACATTTTCAGCACACCTTCGTATGCATACAAATATACATACATATCTATCTATCTATCTATCTATCTATCTATCTATCTATCTATCTATCTATCTATCTATCTATCTATCTCTTGCTTACTCTCTCCCTCTCTTGCTCTATCTCTCTTGCTCTCTTTCTTGTTCTCTCTCTCTCTCCGTGGCTGTGTGCTACGATGCTAGCTTCCCAGCCGCATGGTTCCGGCTTCAAACGCACTGCGTAGTACGTTGGCAAGTGTCTTCTA
>NC_068982.1:182094950-182097163 GCF_001194135.2 Octopus bimaculoides | reverse complement strand
TGTGTGTGTGTGTGTGTGTGTTTGTAGCCTTTTAGACATATTTATATGGCAGAAATGATATTATTTCTTTGAAAAAGTTTCCATTAAAGATGCCCAGAAAAAATTAATTGGAATAATGATCGATAGACTTATGTTCATTTCCTAGCTATTTTATAAGGATTGAAGAAGAATTTCATTTCTGATCGACAAATTTCATATCAGATTAATTATTTTCCAAGAAAATGCTCGATGATATGCTGATAAGTTTATCTTTATTAACTGCAAAATCAGTAAAGATATAATGTATTTCTTAACATCGTTTGAGTCCAGAAGCAATTTCACAATTATGTGCTCACATATTGCTTAAGGGCATATAGAAATATACTTTATTACCTGCAATTGTTGAAATCACTTAAGACTGTCTAATTTTACCTATTAACGTTTTCTATTACCTGATTATAGGTACACATTAAAATGCATATTTCATAACTTTAAAATATCGTTCCTCGATAAATATGAATTGATTCTTCAGGGTCTCCTTACTTCTCATAATTGGATTCAATTCCCAATAATGTTTTATACAGCCAAATTTCTTTAACAAAATCCCCGGAAAACATCTTTTAAAATAAAATTAATGCATTGTTAACAATTAAATTGAAGTTCTTTTTTTTTCAATACAATATTCTTTTAAAAGCTAGCGTGTTGTAATGTAGTATTGCTTGGCCGTCGTGATTTATTCCAATGACAACATTGTAAGGCGTGTTGTATTCCACGATAAATAATATTTTTGTATACTTTACGTTGGATAAATATATATTTAAAAATAAAAACAAACAAGCAAAACAAAGCAAAATGTTAACCTTTTAGCTGAGATTTCTATATAGATATAATATTTTCTTTTCGTAATTTACATATTACTAATTCTATATTTGGTTTAATAAATCAATGCTTTTAACATAATCTACTTTAACTTTCAATAACACATCATATATTCAACATCGTTATAGCTCATACATCCTGCAATATATATTTGCCACCATTTTGTTTACGACGATTTACATCACTATCTAACGCCAAGAAGACAGTGGAAAACGGAGACAGAAAACGAAAAGTATTGATATTTATATTGTTTGTTTATTCAGTTATAAATATTCATTTCATATACAGAAAATGAAATAAACGAAATTCATTCCTATAAATAATTCCATTATATATGCAAACGAAACACTAAAACACACGGAAGCAATAACATACATGCATGTGCCATCAGCATTCCTATGTTCCGTAACTACATCAGTAATGGTTCAGATATTCAATACACCCGATCGATTTTAACTAAGTGATAGCATATGTCAGTAAAAGCTTCCAGAGTAGCCCACATTACTGTTGTGAGTCACGAAATTGTGACAGGCAAAATAACATGAATGTGAATGAATGGGAATTCGTATAACGACTTTTATTTTATTGCAATCGTGTCTCAATTATAATTGAGAAAAAGATGGTCGTCAGTAAATATAATTCTATTTTCCCAATTAATACAAACTTCATAAATATCAATTCACTTGCCACTAAGATATGAACTCCGTTGTCATCATCCCGGAAGCGTTTATTTTATGATGGCTGCCATAAGTTAGGGACCGACAAGAGATACGTAAGAATGTTTGAAAACAGTTTCATCAGTAAACCATCAAGGTATTCAAAAATGTATACGTTATGTTAATTATTATGTTACAATATCAAAGTAATACAGTATGTAGTTGAAGGGAATGTGTTTTGTGAAAATTACACATAGAGTAATAATGAATTAATGAATTGTTTCTTCTATTGATGAGGTAGAGTGTGTAAACATATATTTATAAAATTAGAAAAAATGCTAAGGGTATTTTTTTATTTTTGCTAACATAAGCAAAATATCGGATAATGATATTTAACTGAAGGTTATCTTACTGCCATATTCCCATTCAATTTACGAGTTAATTTTTTCATCTTTATTTACAGACAATTGAATTAAGAGTTCGGGGACTAAAATTTAGATATAGGTCACTGAAATAAACGATAACCGCTTGAAAATACATATCCCTAAGTATCACAAAAATGCAAGAAAGGAAAAAGAAACGAACTTCCATTGCAAATGTACGAGCGATTCTGTGTTAAAAAATCATGTATGTATGCAACATACATAGGCACATACATACATGCATATATATATATATATATATATATATATATATATA
>NC_068982.1:182088521-182091748 GCF_001194135.2 Octopus bimaculoides | reverse complement strand
TGTGTGTGTGTGTGTGGAGGCGCAATGGCCCAGTGGTTAGGGCAGCGGACTCGCGGTCGAAGGATCGCTGTTTCGATTACCAGACCAGTCGCTATGTGTGTTTATTGAGCGAAAACACCTAAAGCCCCACGAGGCTCCGGCAATGTGTGGTGGCGACCCCTTTTGTACACTTTCACCCCGACTTTCTCTCATTGTTTCTTCCTGTTTCTTGAGTAACGCTGCGATGGACTGGTGTCCCGTCCAGCTGGAGGGAACACATACGCCATAGCAACCGGGAAATCGGGTCCAAGAGCTTGGCTAGTCTTGAAAACTGCTGTTTATATTAATTTTATATATACACATTAGCGAATCGTTAAATCATCCCAAAATTTGCATGATGTAAACATAAATACTAATGGCGAATCGAATCCTGAAAAAGCCGGACGGACGAGCAAGTTTAACTCATGAGGCAACGAAATTGCCGAAAATGACTGCAGTATTAAGATTTCTCGATCGGCATTTTCCGGACAGTTATGATCCCTGGTAGTGTATATATTTCCATCCATGGGTGTTAACTACAGCATTAGAGTGCCATTTGCTTTTATTTCTACAATATAGGTGTTTTTTAACACACTGGCAACATTTAGTGACAATCATAATGCTTCCTTTTAGTGAGATATTGCATATACTGTTTATATACATATTTTGCCTTTCAGGTTTCACAGTCAGAAAGGTTGGACAGTAAAAGTGTTTACGCTCGCACGTGACTCTTCGTATACGAATGCATGAGGCGAACAGTAATTTCGAAAGAGAATATATTACATTTGAGGGAAAGAACGAAATAATGCATCACGTGGAAGGGAATTAAATTGTTTATACGAAGGTGACAATATATATATATCACTTGCGCAGACACAGCGTTCTCATAAACACCATTTAAGACTCCTTTATTTAGTCTCCAATATAAATACGCATAGCATATAGAAATAAGCGTTGCTGTTTTACATCAGTGTGACCACTATCTACTCTGTAATATATCAATACTTTGAAACAACTCTACTCGATTTGTTCACGCTCCCTAAGCAGCTTGAGCAAAAGCCAATTTCGCTCGACTTTCATATATTCTAATATCGAAGTTGATAGTATCGAGAATGCACGTACTATGTTCACTCCCAGATGGGTGAGTAGCATCAAGATTAAAGCAACCCGAAGGTTCACCGTTTCAATCTCATGATTTTCTACGCTTCATTATAAAATTGAGGATTTCAGAATTTGGCAGGAAATCCAACAATATCAGCAACCTCGATATCAAAATCAGCGTGAATACTAGAAAGTCAAACTTGGCTCACGATTATTCCTACTGAATTTCAAAAAAAGCGACTCTCTGTTCAACGTATGTATGCGGAGTACTTCCCAGTGAATCTACTCCTCACTAATGGCGCTTAATAATGGGGTGTATCCCAACTGAAGATCTATCTATCCGCTGATAGCCTAGAGATACTTCTATTTACGCCTGTAATTAGGTATCTAATTATAACTGGTGATGATTAGAGTTTCTGTCGATATATACAAGATCATTGATCTCAGCTGTGTAACACGATGAAGTCTTAAGGTAATTCAATGACCAGGCCACAGAAAAAAGTTTAGGGAGGAGCTGATAAAGACCTGCCAATCTATAACTGTCACTACCAGTTTGACAAAGGTTAACTTTCTGGATGTAACTGAAATCTGAAGACGAGCAAGTAGTACCATTACAGGAAGCTAAGCGAGGAAACCATGTATATCCAGAGAAATTCCAAACATACTAAGCTATAATTAGATACTTAATCACAGACATAAATAGAAGATTCTCTTAGCTGTTAGTGGGTAGACAGGCCTTGAACAAGGCCGCACCCCAATATAAGGAGGCATTAGCGTGGAATGAATTCACTCAGAAGAAATATACATGGAGGGTAACTCACTTCCACCCCGAACCCAAAGAAAACCAGGAAGAGAATGATAATCTAGCTGAATCTTCGAAGTAACAGAAAAGTTTCATTCAATGTTCGTAACGGCTTCCAGACGCTAATTGCTGAAACCCATACAACGCCAGAGTTATCTAGTGAAGCTTAGACACTGCTCTTCTAACATCCCACGCTACAGTAACTGCAACACACACTTACACAATCTCAAATACATACCCCAACCCGCAACTTCCGAAATTTTATCAACTGCTCATTGGGAGACCCTTGCTTCTGAAGTGTTGTGGATGATAGACTCCACATCATATCATCCAATTGCATTACACGATACTACACAAACATAAAACCCAATGACTTCAAAGGAATGTACACAGCATAGACACACTTTTAAATGCAGCAATATGGGAAACTCCATCTCTCTGTCTCTTTCTATCTGGAGAATGTGTGGCTATCGGCAGAACGATTTTCCCGACATCGAATGTAGTATCATTGAAAGTATCCCTCCGTATCCATCTCGAGCTCGCAGTTGCCTAGTTTGCATTCGGGAGATATTACACAAACACCCATCAACACAAAAATAGCTAACTATCTTATCGTTGCCATCAGAAGGACGCCATTCTGGTGAAATTCAAGTAACTGACAGCTCACAATCCAGATATATCCCATTAAGATTGCCAGAGCAGAACTCTAACCTCCAAACTCCCTTACCGGCTACAGCCCCATCTATGCTCACAGTCCAACATAGCATCATCAAATATCAAGGCAGTATGTCTCAATTCGTCTATTCACGCGGAAAGAATGTCTCCGATAATTGTTAGCACTCTATTAAAGCGTGATAATACACCTCTCTGCAATGTGTAGCAGCAGATGCAGTGAACTGAAGACAGAAAAAAAGGCAACAATACCGCAGCCTCCAGACATGGAGACGAAAACTGCCTAGCAAGATCCTCTCCAACGATGAAGGCCTGAGAACAAATATGAGACCTGATTTCGCTCGCAAACCAATAGCACCACATGACTTGAGTTGACCAATAAAAGTCTAGCATCTAGAAGCCATCATAAATTTGTCTCATTTCCTGTTCCTTGATTTCTAAATGATTGACAGGCTACGTTCATTCTACAACGTTACGAAACTTTAAGTTAGATGGAGCTGAGTTAAACTGTTATTAAATAATATACATTTGAGTGTGTGTGCGTCTATGTGCGTGCGTGTGCCGCGCGTGTGTGTATATATACACACACACACACACACATATATATATATATATATATATATATATATATATA
>NC_068982.1:182082334-182086446 GCF_001194135.2 Octopus bimaculoides | reverse complement strand
TCCCTTCCAAATTTTTGCAGTCTTATCAATGGATTTTGATTCTATCCGCTTTTAGCGCAGCGTCGTTTTATGTCTATTTGTGCGCATGCGTGTACGTCAGCGTATATGTGTGCTTGTGTATGCACATATGTATGTATTTATGTATGTCCGTATGCATGTATGTCGGTATGTATTCTGCATATTCATGTGTTTGTATATGCGTGTTTGTGTGTTTGTATGTATATGTGTGTATGTCTTCGTGCGCGTACCTTTGTCTCTTTGTGTATGCGCACTTGAGTATGTCTATGTCCATGTGTGTGTATGACTGTGTACGTGCGTCTGTTACGTAATTGATGTGTGACTCCATATATGTGTGTATGCGTGTGTGTGGAGAGTGTATGTGTGTATAGTCCACACACTCCAAAGACACACGTGGAGACACACACCCATGTATAACAGACGCACTTACATAGTCACACAAGACCATATATATAGACACACTCAAATACGCACACACAAGTTGACAGAAGTACACACACAAATACATACATATATGCCACCACACAAACACGCACACATGCATACACACACATGCATGTATACATACATAGAAATGTGCATATGCGCATACACCAGCACACATGCACGCAGACGCACACACATGCGGACAATCAGATAAAAAACAACGCAGCTGAAAATTCGGAAGAAAAAATGCAAATAATAAATGAGTGGGAATCTAAACGGTGAGTGTGTTAGATAATAAGTCAATAAGGCAATATGACTCGCTCCAGAAACAATATAACTTGCTTCCGCACACGAATTCACATAAAGAATCTTGTAAACCAGACACAACAACCAAGCACACACACACACACACACACACACACGCACACACACACACACACACAGCGTAGTGAATATATTGTCGTCTAGTTTGCGTAAAAATTAAAATAGCACTGACCTGTCATTTTAACAGATTTATATACCAAAATTACATAAAATATCTTGAAATACTAGAGTAAATTTATTCAATAGGTTCGCCATTGTCTTCAACCACGGCCTCCACATGACCTCGAAAGTTCTAGCAACTCTTCTGGATAATCTCCTTGTTTAAGTTGACGAATGCCGCCATAATCCTTGCCCTCAGTTCATCTTTGGTATTACAATGAGATTTGTAAGAACAACTAATCAAGGCGGTTGCAGTCTGGGGCGGTAGGTGGCCAGATGTTAGCGGTGATGTGGTCTCAGCAATTGTCTGACAGCCATGACTGGTTTCTCCTGCTTGTATGGCATGATGCAGAGTTGTGGACACAAAACTATAATTGAGATATTTTATATTGTTATATGTAACACCTACGCAAACAAACAGATGTGTCACTCTAATTCAACTGCCCAAAACAGGAAGGCAAAGTATTTAATGTAAGCTATCTCTATAGACATCATCCCAAACTAGTGTTTGATACAGCCTAACACCATCTATTTTATTCTATCTCGTTTGGATATCCTGAAGTAAAATCTGATGCCGCTAATGTGCTCATATACCACTGTACGAAAATAGATCTACTCACTTGTGCTAGCATCCCACTTTAACAATGCAAACAACTGATGTTCACAAACACTGGCTGCTGATAAAGTAGATCTACCACTCTGCCAACATCATATTCGGACACATGGGCTTAAAAATTAAGAACATGTAAGCTATCTTTTTGTATTAATACTATATGATTCGAGCTCAGTTATCTTGAATTAGACTCAAATCTCGCACCCTGCTTCTAGCACAAACATCGACCCTACGTACTCACGAACTTAGCATTATGTGGAACTGATTCAATCACCTATTTTAAAAACACACACGCGCACACATATGCTCGCACGCCTCCACACACCCACACCCACACACACACACACATACACACACTTAAGTCCTATCAAGCGTGTGGAGTGCTATTTTCTTTAAAGAACTTAAGTCATCCTCTTCAGTTTCGTTCACAGATTTTTTAAATTATATCTATTTAACTAAACAGATTGAAACTTCGTACACTCGTGTAATTTCTCACGCTGAACACGGTCTACTTTCAATATTTTTGAAACAAATTCGTATTTTAGAAGTAATTTCGTGTTAAACTGGTTTTATTACGATAATTTTAACGAATCACTGACATTTATGAAAACAATTTACGCGAAAGTAATCGAAGCGCAACAACTTCCAGATATCTCTACTAAATATCACCATTCTGTTTTATTTTTGTTTACTGCCTGTGTTGCATATTATACGCTTTGCTTTTTAGGTTTTTTCTTTTCGATCAGGTAGGAATGTAATTAACATGTTTGGTGGTTTTAACTCCAGTGGATACTAGGAATATTTAAGCGTGTAATATGTTGCTCTTCGATTACTTTTGCAAACAGCAGTAAATTTCTTCAGTTGAATACCCGTCGTTGATTGGTTAAAATAACCCAAATGCGACAACTTTAGCAAGAAATAACTTCTAAAATACGAAATTTTGTCAAGAATGTTGAAAGTAAACCATGTTCAGCGTGAGAAATTATACAAGTATATAAAGTTTCAAACCATTTAGTTAAAAAAAAAAAATATGAAATATGTGATCAAAATTGAAGAGGTCGCTTAAGTGACTCGAAATATCATGAATGTTGTAAAAATCACATTAGTTTCAACACTTTAATAATATGTTGAATATTATTCCTCTCAGAAGAAAATTACTAGATAATAAAATTTTTATTTCATACTCCGCTTAAAATGGTAAAAAAAAAGAAGAAATTTATTATTTCTTCGACTATGCTCCATTATATGAATATATAGCTTTTTAAGTTGATGACTCAGGTCTCATATTTACAGGACAACTAGTCAGAATTTCGTGCATATTTCGTACTTAACTAAAAAGGAATTTATGCATGAACAACTTCGAAAGACGATCATATTAATGTCAATGATAGGAATCATCGATTGCCAGTCCATGTTTACAGGCCTCTGTCAGACCAAGTATCAAACATAGAGAAGTAAAATGGACAAGGTATAGGAATATGGTTGAATAAATCCTGAATGTAAAGTAATTTCTAAATTTCATACAAAACTTAAGAACCTTTGATTTTACTTTTAGTGGAGTTGACAACGAAATTTATTAATCATGGTATGTTATATGTATGCATGTATGTATGTATGTATGTATGTATGTATGTGTGTATGTATGTATGTGTATATGTATGTGTGTATATATATATATATATATATATATGTACTCTTTTACTTGTTTCAGTCATTTGACTGTGCCCATGCTTGAGCACCGCCTTTTGTCGAACAAATCGACCCCAGGACTTATTCTTTGTAAGCCTAGTAATTATTCTACCGGTCTCTTTTGGTCGGCCCGAGGCTAGAGTAGAAGACACTTGCCGAAGGTACTACACAGTGGGACTGAACCCAGAGCCATGTGGTTGGTAAGCAAGCTACTTACCACACAGCTATTGACTAGCAGCTAAGCACGATTTCACCAGGTTGGTTTGGATGATGTGGCTGTAAAACCTGCTCTGTGTAAGCATTCAAATTGGTTGGGCACGCTTATGTTAAAAATCAATTTTAGAGTGACGTTTTTCTGTTAAAAGGCAAAAAATAACTGATCAACAAAAAAAAAAAGAAACAAGTTCAACCAAATCAAAAAATAAACCCAAATACTAAGCGAACAAAAATGAACCATCCCACTTCCATTGCGCACCCCCACGCACACACACCCACAGAAACAGACACACACATGAACATGCATACACACATACATTCACATTCCCCCCTTTTACACATACACACATATGTCCACACAGAGTTGAAACCCTGTTTGAATTATTTTTTCAGCGTACAATTTTCATCATCCCGCTACCAAGTATGACATCATTCCTTCCTTCCTTATTCATCTATCGCCCCATCCGTTCTCATTCATAAACACAAGAGTATTATTATAGTAGATTATATCGGTAACCATGGGAGCTATGAGAGAAAAATACAAAGCCCAGCTTCCCCACCGGATCATTCTACACATTTGTGTAATTTTTCGCGCAATTCCACCCAGCCGTGAATCCCAACACAAGAAAGAATCGCCCATGTCAAATTTATATGCATATATATATAT
>NC_068982.1:182078770-182082102 GCF_001194135.2 Octopus bimaculoides | reverse complement strand
ATAGTTCGGAAGAATTTTTGACCGCGAACATGTCGCATACATTTATGAAGACTAATTTGTTTGAATATAAAGTGTTTTTTTTATTGCATTTACATTTATTGGTTATGCTACCATTTATCTAGTCTTAAAGGTTATTGTTTGATGTCATCCCAAACGCTAAAAGATAAATGTTTATAAACATTTCTAATTATGCTAGACAAATAGTGAGAGCAGTTATGCGTTATAAATCGTATAATTAAAGGGAACGGATTCTCAACTGATTAAAAGGTCATAGTACTCCAAATGAAAAACAGTTTGTGCCATGATTCATGAAGTTAGAAATTTTATGTAGATTTTATGTTACTTCCAATTTACGCTGTTATAGTTTAATCTGTCTTAAGAACGCCATATTGTATAAATAGGCATCACTTTTACAGATCTAACTTCATTAAGTCTAGTTGCACTAATTTAATTTAATTTACATTGATATATCTTTAATATAGACAGGAAACTCAAACAATCATGTTTTCTGTAAATCACATATCTAGATAAGAAATCATAAAGTAATATGAACTTCATAAATCAAAGATAATATCGCCAACTGCTAACCAACTTGTTATTTATTGCAGTTTAGACTTAAGTTTAATTAATCTTAGAAATATCCAGAATTTCTTAATTGAACAAAGCAGCTAGACTGTCTACTTATTTATTAAGTATACTGAACCACTTACATTTAATTCTCTTTAGAATATCATAAATGAACCACTTAAAATTAGATCTCTTTATAACGTCATGATTTATATACCAGAAGATTTAGATCTGGAAACGAAGCCATCACGAGTCTAATCAATGATTCTTCTAAGGTATTAACTGGCTTTATTAATAAATGAAAATAACTCTTCGTTAGTACTTATATCAAGTATTCTTGAAATATGCTGGTTAATCGTATAAAGTATAGCTTTATTGTCTGCATACAGCCATCAGATTGTTCAAGTGGAACTCCAGGAATGCACTTCTGCAATAAATTCCAAATATGGTAATATATTGTAACACCTGTACAATTTAAATGATGTGTAGCATGACAATTATATGAGAAAGCATGTTGTTATATATTTCCTAATATATATATTATAATATTCAATGATTGATTTTTATCATCAAACCATTGTTTCTAGAGCATATAATTTACTTTCGTCGGGCCTTTCTATAGTTTATCATTAAATGAGTTATATCAACTTCCTCCATTCGTTTCATAGTGAAATGTAAGAGCCACCTGTAATAGCAATAAAGCAACTATTCCTGGAATACGTTATAACACACTGATCATTGAGGCATACAAGATTTGAACGTGATATATGTTGGTTCATAGAGTTAGAGAATTGAGAATTACTATGAATTATTTCTTTTGAAGCAAACGTTAGATAAGATGGAATAATAATAGCTAGTACATCATGTATTCCTGTGATATTCATTAGAGAACTCTTATAAGGGTAATGCGATGTAATTATAATTTGTATATCTGTTAGCGATTAGATTCTCTCACATATGTAATACTTTCTGTTGTAACTAGAATAGATTTTAAGTTCTTTTATTTGTTTCAGTTATTTCACTGCAGCCATGCTGGAGCAACGCCTTTAATCGAATGAATTGACCCCAGTACTTATTCTTTATAAGCCTAGTACTTATTCTATCGCTCTCTTTTGCCGAACCGGTAAGTTACAGGGACGTAAACACACCAACATCCATTGTCAAGCAATGGTGGGGTGACAAACACAGACGCTCAAATATAATATATATATATATATATGTATATATATACGACGGTCTTCAGTTTCCCTCTACCGAATGCACTCACAAGGATTTGGTCGGCCCGAGGAGCAAGCTACTTACCACATAGCCACTGCTGCTCCGATATATACTTTACAACTCTATCTCTTTTCCCTGCACTTCTCTCTGCCTCTGTCTCTCTGTATCTGTTTCTGTCTTTCTGCCTATGTCACTCTCTCTATCTGTCTCTGTCTCTCTGTTTCTCTTCCTCTGTTTCTTTCCCTGTCTCTCTATACATGTATACAAACATATATACGCATGTGAGAGTTGGGCCTTGACGAAAAGAGAAGAACAATACCTGCTTATGGTGCAGAGAGCCACGGAAAGGTCGATGTTGGTAATCTCGCTAAGGGATCACGCTCCGGACGAGGAGATCAGGAATAGAACTGGAATGAAGGACGTCGTTGCAGAATACCACCACTCAAAGCTACGATGGGCTGGTCACGTCGCAAGATTCATAGACAATCTGTGGAACCTTGCAGTTGTTAAGTGGTACCCGCGCGAAGGGGAGAGATCACTCGGAAGACATCCATTCAGACAGGAAGATGATTTAAGAAAGATATTTGGAAGAACGTGGAGGAGAATGGCGAAAAGACGAGCAGAATGGAGAAAATGCCGGGGGCAGTGGAGCTGACTCGGCACCAGAGAGTTGATTTAGGAGGCCAAGAGTGGTAAAGGTAACTTGGTAGTGTGTTGGCTAGATTTGGAAAATCCATACAAATCTATTCCTGATGCCCTCATATATACAGCACTTGAACTTCATCATCAAGGGAAAGCAGCAGCAACAATTAAGTTCATGAAAGAGGGAGAGAGAGCAGTAAAGTCACCAAAAACGACACATAGCTTAATGCATGGATGTCAGTCATTAATATATGAAATTGGACCGAGAGAGAGAGAGACTGCAGCTTCTCCAGATCGTTCATACACCTCTGACGTCAAATGCCGTTCTGTGGTCTGAACAAATCAAGTAAAAAATCTTAACTGATTTTACAGACCGTAGGAAGAGGGATGTGATGAGGACCATTAACAGAAGCGTGCCAAATATGAGATCCTTCTGTCGGGTTGTAAGGAGAAGGGATGGTAGGCATGGCTTTTCCTAATCCAGCGGTTGGATGTAGAGGATTCCCTGCTGAATCGGCAGGGAGTGTGCTTACAGCCATTGGAATGAGAAGAAAGGAGGGAAAAGTGGCTGTGTAAGAATGGGAAATGCAATTGAAAGCGCCTCTTGTTGGCTTTGGAGCAAGAGAGAGGAGTTAAGCTTGAAGCCACGCGGGGACAAGGAGCGCTGACTTGGCTGCTGCTGCTGACGCCCCAGTGCGGGGCTATTACAGTTCAGAGTCGAAACACCCAAATATCGCTGGATACGGTCTGATGATATCAGTTGCTCCTAGCCAAAGGTCCATTCACTTTGGTTAATGGAATGGAAAAAGTATCTCCTTCTAGGTGTTATTAACACACACACACACATACACACACACACACACACACACCCACACACACACACACACACATACACACACACACAC
>NC_068982.1:182073080-182078760 GCF_001194135.2 Octopus bimaculoides | reverse complement strand
CCCACACACACACACACACACATACACACACACACACACATGTTTACAAGACAAAGCAGAAATAATGGTCATTACACATTTCTTTATTGTAGTGAATTTGACTTACTCCTGATTCCAGCAGTCATTATAAGTTCGTTATTGATAAGGGTTACTCAGTTGCCCGATTGATTGTTAGAGTAATTTCTGGTAATAACAAAGCATTGAAAGAAACATACTTTCTCTGACGAAAGTAGCATTAATTCTCCAGGTTGTTCAGTTTTTCTCAACCGATCTATGGGCTAATTGAGCGAACGAACTTGTGAGGACGGCTGGAAACAGCTGTAAGTCAAATTTATTACAATAAAGACATATGTAATCACCATTATTTATGCATTTTCTTGTATAGACCTCTGTGTAGAAACCCGTATAACTGGTACACAGCCAGAAATTTACAATATAGAATCGTATTGAACTATAACCTCGTTACATGCCACTGGAATATGGAGAGTACTTTACTAATCAAAGCAATATTGTTAGCCTGATGTACTAACGGAGAGTTTATAAAGTATTTTGCCCAGATTATAGAGTATTTTCCCTCGTTAATACCCCAACACACACACACACGCGCGCACACTGCGCGCGCAAACACACACACGCGCACGCAAACACACACATACGTGCGCGAAAACATGCCCACACGAGTGGGCAAACAGGTACACGTGCATAAATACATATACACCCGAACACGCACACCCGCAAACACACACACATATATACTATACATTCTATAAATTATATAACTAACACGCATATATATGTATGAGCAGTAAGTGGGTACTTGTATTTCCGTTCAACTTCAGCAGGGTAAAGCGCCACCCAGTTTGGTTACTTCATTTCAAATACCCACCAGAGTGAAAAACCGGCCTGTGTGGGATTTGATCGACTAAATTCAACGATGCCAATATCCTTGCATTGCTGCAATTCAAAACTGGTGAAACGATATCGCTATCATATTTGATATCCCTTTTTATGTTAGGGCTTATTACATCAAAAGAATCCGAATGTATGCATGCTATTACATTGTCATCCTATTTTATATTAAATGTTTTAAA
Organism: Octopus bimaculoides; assembly: GCF_001194135.2. Taxonomy (NCBI): domain Eukaryota; kingdom Metazoa; phylum Mollusca; class Cephalopoda; order Octopoda; family Octopodidae; genus Octopus; species Octopus bimaculoides. The sequence continues at coordinate 182,077,669 of NC_068982.1, read as the reverse complement.
CATAACGGAGCGTTTATATTATAGTAGAATATGTCGGATAATTGCGTAGCATATTTCCTAAATATCGTGAGGCAACTGACGAGATTAAAAACTGAGATTAGAAAAATATAACTTATTAATGCAGTATGGCGTATCAATAATTTTATTGGAACATTTAAATTTAGATACATATCCCTTGCCTGAATTTTCTCTATGCCATTTCTTCATCTGCTGGTTAAAATTTTTTCATATTTTTTTTTGCTTATGTCCATTCGTTCAGAATATATTATTTTCTCTACGTAGTTTTTATACTGCCATATTATGTTATCTTCATATTATTTTATATTAGCTTTGTTCTATATTAACTGTTTCATCTAAATTACATTTTCGTCTAAATACTTTTAACTGTTTACTGATATTAAGGCACTTCCTTAGATGACTTTGCATTTTAATACACTACATCTGCAGTTAATTGGCTTATAATCATGTTTAATGCTTTTTACTAACAAAATAATTATCTTATACGGAAGAACACTTTATAGAGAGATTTTTCGATAATAATCTGATATAAAAGAAAATAATTTATCTCATTATTTTTCATCAATATTTCCAAACTATGCACATAACTCTATTGCAATTTTGCAAGCTATTTTACAAACAATGATCATTAAATGTCTCCCTTTGTAAATATCTACTCAATATTTATTCTAGCTTTGTATTCTATTATCACTATCACACGCTACCTCTCAAAAGCGAGCAGTGTGGTTGGGGCAAAACATTTTGCATTTCGTCGCAGTAACAATATTCTTTCACAATCACCGGATCCTCGGATCGATCTCACTGCTATTATTACAACCCCAGTTAAATCCATGCATACAGAATGATTTCGGTAGACAGAATTTGCACGGAAGAACTTTCGTATCCATCTATCTATCTATCTATTTATCTATCTATCATTTTGTCTGTCTGTCTATCAATATGTGTCTCTAATTTTCTATGAATGCATGTCTGTGTGTATCAAAATAATATATACTTATTTTAAAACATTTTAAGGATAATAACTGTGCATTTGCTGATAGCGTGATTCTAAACTCAGAGCAAAGTAAAAAAGTATTGTGGTTATCGTGTTAGCTGTGACTTGGTAATAAGTAAATATATCTGCGCGCGTGCGTGCCTAAAGAAACAGAGGGAGAAATAAACATAAATATATATACGTATATATGTTTATATTGTGGTGTCACTCAACATGATCTTCGCCATAATTTACACAACTCTCTATATAAAACCACACAATCTCATCATGAAATTTTCTTTTAAAGTAAACTATACAGCTCTGTCTCTTGTTATCTATTTCTCTCCGTTTTAGCACGAGATCAGTTGAATTCAGTTGAGAAAACTCCGACAGTAAGAGAGTAAATAAACATATGTGCGTATATGTATATACGCGTGAGTGTACACACACACACACACACACACACACACACACACACACGCACACACACATGCTTTTTGCGTATGTTTGTGAGTGTGTGTATGTGTTTCAGAATTTTATCAAGTAATTTGATCTCAGACTATGTGGAGATAGAAGTAATTACATCATGAAAGAGCCACTTAATAATAAACTAAGCTGTTAAATTTACATTAGATTTATTCTAATATGTGTGAACAATTTTGTCGTACAATTGCAATTTGAATACTGAAACTGTTTCACTAGATCTCTGTTACAATTCTGCTTGCAGTCGAACATTCTCAGTGATCATTTCGAAGATGTGCAACGCAAATATAGCACCTCGTTAAGTCTAAATTAAATTCAAGTTAAGGAATTTGTTATTCGGTAACTACAATTATCAATGTTTGATAACAACATTCTTCTACGAATGTTAAATATTAACAACAGAATCTTTATAAACAACGTAGTAAATTAGTGGTGATCGATGACATGATGACGGTACTTGTATGTAAACATTTTCGGTTCTCGGCAGTTATACAAAACGTTGTAGAAAATAATGTTTCTGTGTGTTTCCCTCATAGTTGTAACAGTGTTCGTTACTGGTCATTAGTAGTGCAGGTGAGACTTTAGATTAAGAATGTATAGAAAGAATGCTATTGCAATTCGAAATTTTTAATCTTTTTCAATTTTACTTTGAAGGATGCTTTTGTTTTACTTTCCGAGCAGACGGGAAATAATAAAAGAAGCCATACGCTTCGGATGTATAGAAGTAGATGTGTATTTGAAAATAATCGAAAGAAATTTGATACTGATAAAAACAAGATGTTGTAGCATGTCATAAAAGGCGGCAATATGAGGTAATGGTCGTTTGCCCGAACGAGTATAATTGTTGGGAATCCCATCGGTTAAAATTACTGCCCATATACAAATTCTAAACATTCGTCAAAGAAATCTTTCACGAAATAGTTCTTAGAATTCGGATATGAGCAGTTATAAAAAACCCGATTTTGGGGAAATTACTGAGTGAACATAGGATGTTACTAAACTCCACGACACTCACGCCTTGAGATATTGGCTATTCTTTATGCCATGTCTTATTGAAGACATATTGAATTGCTGTGAACTCTAGTAGTTAGTATAAAGGATTAACTAGAGTGAATTTTAAATCGTAATTCTCTACGACAAAATGACTTTACTTTCCAATTGTACTATAAATACTTATTGTACATGAATAAACTATTATAGTAACTATTTTCTTTTTCTTCACGTTCTTCAACTTGTTAAGGAAATTTATTTCTGCAATTATGAAACTGTATTTCCTTAAAGCAGTTAAAAGAACACAACCTTATTTATCTTCAACATACATGCACCCATAAACTGTCCGTTAGTGTTTCAGAGTATATATTTCTCGCTATGGCGTTTATGTAGCTTGAGTCAGCATTTATGTATAATGATAAAACTTATAAGTTATAAGTGACGTGTTTATCAATATATATTCTTACTTCAAAAGTAAAATATATTTATCTATTTCCAAATAGGAAACATATAAAAGTAGTGTTATACAAACAATAACCAAACCGGCTATAAAAATGTTATAAAGACATAGTTATATTGGTGCATAAATCCACTTTGTTGACTGCATTTGCAGTGTGTTGATTAAGTTATAATCTATTTCAATCTTATTTCGCTTATTTCGCTTTTTAAATATCACATCGAGCAAAAACGTCTCATAACGATACAATAAATATGAATGCAAACTTTTCCGCTGCCTATTTCATCTCTCGACGTTTCGGGTTTTAACAGCGTGATTAATCGTAATAACTTCATTATTACCACATCATGACTACGTACGAAAAATTAAAACACATTTCTGTGAACACAGTATTTAAACTACGAAAACAAAACAAAAATACATACACCATAGCGTATCATAGCGCAATTCTTCTACTACATACAAATGAAAATACTACCTCAGGAATATGTTACGGTATTCAGAAATATTGATCATTATAGATATTATTAAAAACAGCACATTCCATATTTCAGTATAAAAATACTAGGAAACATTAACGCAATACGAATACTAACTACCCACATAATTAATCTCTTAGCAACATAAACAACCTAAAATAATGCATAGAAACGTTCAGCCCATAAAAAGGTCACAGTATTAGGAAACATATGGAAGAAACTGTTAATGTCTACAGAAGTCGATTTTCCCCGCAAGGAAAAATATATGACCAAATAGATGTAGTCGTGATTTTTGAGCGCCTATTCTAAGTGTTTTATATAATCTCAGGCTAAAATGTAGCAGTACAAGGACAGGAACGTACGATGTGTACCTGTAGTTAGTCAGCGTAATAGAGTAATAGTCACGTTGGAAGATGTTGAAACTTAACGAAAGACCTAAAGAAAAAAAATCTACCCTATAATTTAAGCATGATAGCTTGCACTCCAGAATATTACAAGTAAAGTATAGGGATAAAGAGACCACGTAGCCAGTAAAAAAATTCAGATGAAATATTTAGAATCCAGTTGGTCAAAGAAACTAATAGGTGTATAGACTTAAAATGGGCCAATAAATACTCATATGCATATGCAATATCAGTTCTAACCGCATCGTTAAAATCGTTTATAGATTATTTTCAGACTGTGTTGCACCAGAGAACTCTGCAGAATATATCAAGTAATATTCAACAACAATTCATATATGTAACGTAGTTTATGGTAGTTGTTACAATCAATAAAATTCAGTTATACTTCCGTTCTTTTGTTTCAAATTATACTATGTACTATGGAATTTTTTTATGCATAAATAAGCCAACGTTGAATGTGTTCACAAATGAAAACACATCCTAATATACAAAATATATATTGTATCTTCTCATGCAAAATTTTTATATGTGTGTGCGTGTGAGGTGCACGTCTGTTTGTGTATAGCATTGAAAACGCTAGTAATGAATTCTTTCTTTCTCTCTCTCTCTCTCTCTCTCTCTCTCTCTCCTTATTTGCCCTCTTCATTCTCTCTTGAAGCGCGCGCGCACACACACACATATTTATCTATATGTATATATGTATATACACACACACATACACACACACACACACACACATACACACACACACACACATATATATATATATATATATATATATATAT
>NC_068982.1:182063922-182072845 GCF_001194135.2 Octopus bimaculoides | reverse complement strand
ATATATATATATACGCATATCTGTAACTATATGTGTGTTTGCATGTATTCTTAATAGAATAAACGAGATAGAGTGTCAAACTCCAGGTATCGACACGTAGATTATGCTATATTTATATTTAAACAAAGTGTAGAGAAAAACAAATACATACATGAGCATAATTCTCAGACGTTCAGCAAACGTTCCACGATGGGAAGCTTTTTTTTTTATAGTTGCAGGCTCTAAGAATAGTCATAAGGTAAATCCGTAATATTGATATGATCTGATTTGATAGTTAGACGTAGAGAGAATTCAGAAAATTGGACCAAAAACGAATCTAGTTTTGAAAAAAAAACTGGAAGAAATAGTATCCACTACTATTTCTATGGTTTTCATTTTAAAGTTTCATTTATGAGAAACCTCCTTATCAATCTATATTGTATCAATACTATGGAGTTATCTTCTGCCTCTTCTCAGAATTTACAAGTGCCCGTTACAACTATTATAACTATCATGAATATTTCTTAGTGGACATTTTACAGATCTCCTGTGATTTATACTCATTTATTTATTCATTTTCTCCGTATGTTGAATGAATATGTCATGTTACGTTGTCAATTTCTCCTTTAGACAATTACCACATCCCTGCATCCAAAGTAGCATCAGAAGTCAAACCTGAGGTACGGATTCAACCTGAGCACTAATCGTTTGCATCCGTTATCATATATATATATAAATATATATATATATATACATGTTCTTCTACTATTTATTTCTCTTCTATTTATTCTATTACCCATTACATTTCGTCTTGGCCTAACGGCCCTTAACGTTTGTCTTCATCGATTGCTTACTCTGTACGTCTACTCTGTTATTATTAGTTCGTTCGAATCCCTAACTCTACACAAATTTTATATTTAAAAAATTTCTGGATGTTGCTGTCCTACGGTGCTTTCCTATCTTGTCGTTAAAGAAATGGGTCAGTAAAACAGTCGATAACTGATGAGCGAGTTATCTTCTTTTGTTATTTGGTCCTCTACTTGTGTGTATGTATATATATATATATATATATATGCATGTTAGTGGCATTCCGTTGGTTACGAAGACAATGGTTCCAGTTGATGCAGTAAACGGAACAGCCTGCTCATAAAGTTAGAACTCCAATGGCAGAGAACTCCACAAACACCTGTACCTTTAACGTAGTTCTCAGGTAGATTCAGGGTGACACAGAATGTGACAAGGTTGGCCCTTTTGAGTTACAGTTACTCCTCAGTTTTGCCAGTGGACTGAGCAAACTGGTCAAGGACACAACGCATACCCAGGAGATTGCACACACGATCTTACGAAATATGTGTACATACATATATGCATACGTATATGTATGCTTACATACGTCTTAATATGAATATATTTACAGAGATAGGTTTAATATAAAGATATGCTTAAACACACACGCACATTTATTTATTAATGTCAGGTAACAGCCCATATGATATATTAAGATATTCTACATATGCTTATATATTGTAACGTTCGGTGTAAATATTACAGGTTGATGTAATTTTTTCCGATAACTGTGAAAAGTAATCTATTTTTGCCGTATGAGCTGAGTGGCAAATATGATAAATTTCAACAGTAAAAACATTTCTACATATTTTATAAACCATGATAATTTGTTTGGATTTCATGTATGTAGAAAATATTAAATGCTACAAATTTGATGATATTACTGATTTTATATTTGTTCACAAATAGTTATTTTCGGAAGCATAAAAACAATGATCTGTATATATATATATATATATATATATATATATATATATATATATATATATATATATATAGTGGTATATTCTGAAATGGTTTGTACGTGACACCCATGACCGTGCACGTTAAAAGAGACTGCGTAGGTTAGCCAAAACAGTATTCTACTAACCCCACCCGTCAGTCTATATAGCATATTGAAAACTCTTCCTGACAATACAGAAAGTACTGACCTGCTGCAAAGATTATGAATTACATTATTCATATATTTTTATATTCATATATTATGCAATGAAGGAGCTATTATAAAGCACATTTTACCAGATAAAAGTTCTATATGCAAATTTCAACGTAATATTCATTCTATTATGTATATTAGCGATGAATGTTTATAGTTTCTCAAAAGGCGGTGAGCAGGCAGAATTGTGACCGCTCCGTGAAAAAATGCTTAGCGACATTTCGTCCGTCTTTCCCTTTTGATTTCGAATTCTTCTGATAAAAAAAGTATCATGTTAACACTCAGGTCGATGTAATTGACTTACATGCACAACACACTTGCTGGTCTTGAATCCAATATTAATAGTCTCTCAATTAGAATTCATTCAATCCAAGGAGTCATTGTATGTCAAATAATTGCGGTTTATTTTCAGGAAAAGGCTATATATTAACAACTGTTTAACCGAATTACCCGTGGTAATTACCCGTGGATAAATCATAGGTAAAATTCAACAAATTGAAAACATGTGCCTATCGCATCTATGTAAGATATAAATTTCTCGGCGGCATATAGTTAACTAAGTCGTATCTAGAATGTATTTATTGTACAATATATTTTTTCTGTTTTTCTATCACCCAACAATAAAAGCATAGGAATATACTCAAAAGAATTGATCACACATCTTTTTGATCAGTACAAGCCTAGGACTGAAAACAAAACGAAAAGCAAAGTATTGTTCTATATTTTATTGGCAAACATAATTTTCACAACAAAACATTATCTCTGTGACAGATCCGTTTAGAAAAAAAATGAGGATTATCTCTTTTATACTAATCATGTCAAAATAGCCTTTGTTAATCGACTTTCTAACCGCCATATAAAATGTTCTTTATCTGTTCCTCAAGTTAATTGTTTCCTCTTTCATATCCATTGAAAAGAATATGCTGGAACATTTTACTCTCAATATTCTTCTTCTCCATCTTGGCATGGCGTCGCTGACGACGATTAGGAAGGCTGTTGTCCACATCGTCTGCGGGCTCCTTTGTGGCTAATAAGGTCGACGTGGGATTGATCTATCCGATTGCTATGATGACAGAGGTGTGATTGTCCAGGGCCTGATGATGCAACTGAAATATTTTTTGCCTCTGAAGTTTGTTTTCAAGAGAGGCGCTGCGAGAGATCTCAAAGGAGGAAACAGCATCGCTGATGGTATGGTGTCAAGCAGCAAGGTGAGCTGTTAAAGTGGACTGCTAAGGTACTGCTTCAGGCAGTCCTAACGCTTCTTAACGCTTCTCATACTGCGGTGGTCAGTGGTGAACTCACAGTGCATGATAATCTTGGGTAGGCGGTGCTCTCTCATCCTGTCAACGTGTCCTGCCCAATGTAGTTATGTCTCAAGTAAAATTACTTCCAGGCTGGTGACCTTTTAAATGACAGTGAAATATCATGGACACAACAAAACCACGATTTGTTTTTCTCATTAAACTGACATCCCTGTCAGTCACAGTTTGTAGCCTGATCGTGAAGAAAAACTATAAAAATGCATGGCTGTGATTTTACTAGGAAAACTTTAATACGATTGTTTGTAGAATTGCGTACTACAACACAAGTTGTACGATATTCTATGCATGTATTGATCGTTGAAGCATTCAAGCACATACACATAAGTTTTACCAAACTGACATAATTAGAAATAAGCTTTTAAAATGTGCATTGAAATTAGATATTTGCAAACAGGTTGATTACGTCATGAAGAAAGGAAAATACTTCTATTATTAATTTCAACAAACCCGGTGAATTAGAACTTCGAAACTACGCGAATATGACATTTAAATACAAACTATCCTCCAACAAAGAAAAGAAAAGTATTAAATGTATATCTAGGTAATATGGTTTGTTCATATTGTTTGTTGAACAATATCGAGTAATGTTTGTTGTAAAATACAACAATATGTATTGATCCACAAATATGAATATCTCACTTCTAACAGAAAAGTAAGACAAAATATTGACTTCTAAATCTTTAATATACTTGATTGCATGTTATAGTTGTCCTTGCTAGCTATCAATATATATATATATATATGTATATATATATATATGCATGTATGTATGTATGTGTGTGTGTGTGTGTGTGTGTGTTTGTGTGTGTGTGTGTGTATGTGTACAGGCAAGAACTAGCATTCGCATAATATTTTTTATAAATGAATTCTTCAAGTGGTGTTGGAGATGATTAAATATTTTCCATTTAACAACTTATGCGAGGTAGTTATTTAAATGGAAAATATGTGATTGTGTATATAATATGAGCTCTTCTTTTGAAATTGTAAACGACTCAAAAATTTCCTTGATAAAACAAATTCCACTATGGTATATGAACTACGAATTCTAAGAATTGTATTTACAAATATTGTTTGCGATTTCAAATGCATATGTGGTGAATGAGAATATTCATGTGCGAATTAATAAGGAGATGAGATTTAATATTTTATGCGTATGTAGTAAAAAAAAAACTGTACGTAACTGTATATTTGATATATAAAGCCATTTATTGCACGTAAAAAAGATGCGAGATGTTTTTAGTAGGGAAAAACCTTTTACTTTATGTATTTTCTTAAATATCTGCATCCTTCGCATTAGGGATGTTTCTCTACTTTTCTTGAATATTTTATGAATTGTGATATATAGTATACAGATCAGAGAAACATTTTGTACAATTAGAATGACGTAATCCACAATGTTATAGGTTTAATAATTGGATTCTTCTACGACGTAAATTAGTGTTCATGAGTGTTGTTGGGATCGCTGGAATATATTCATTATAATCTAATGATCAAATCTACAACATAAATTGTAATTAATTATTTGTGAAAGTTCTATGTTGAATGATAGCGATTTTCCATTTTTCCTTGCTTTATTTTCCACATTTTCAGACTCATTATTCATCAGCTCTCTTTAATCATAGGATATTTATGTATGAACTGTTGTAGACGACTTGCATTGAGGAAGCGTAACAAAGACAAGTATAATGTATGTTTCATATCAAGACGCAACTATTTTACATTACGTTTCCGACCTTGTCATATGTATATTTCCCCAGGTAGCCGTTTACAGATATTTCTCAATAAATACACAACAATTATGGAGTTTTCATTATAGTACACTTTCTAAATATATTCCATATTTCTCTGTTGTACCGATTATGCGCTTATCATGTTTGTCGGATATATCTTTGATTCAGGCATTATGTGAAGTTCTTGACAAACTTACTCGCAGAATAAAATAGTAGATTATATTCAATATAACATCTTTAATGTTATCACTATCAATCATCACTGATTCGCTTTGCCTCTTGGCACTAGAGGAATATTGGATATATAATTATCATTCAAATATTTCTTTTCAGGTATTACGAATCTCTTTTGCTTTCATTATGGCGAATGTATTTCTCAATGGAATAATATAATCTGACTCTAAACGTCCAGTAGAATAGGCTAAATGTATAGCAAACATTCGGACTGATTATGATAAACTGGATATTTCTATTAAACTATACATCTGGTTATTGAAGTAACTATGTATGGAAGAAATATGGATTGAATGGCAAACAGTAATTCTTTGATGTAGTTTATCAGCACACCATATTAATTTGCAGTGTTATCGACTTCCGAACAGGTTTAGTGCTTTTAATTCTGTAACCACACGATTGATTCAAAATATTTTAGTGGAATATGGATGTAAATTGCCAGAAAACGTCCATAAACCTTAAATTATAAGAAGGAGAGTGATATAGGTAATGTTGGTTTTGTATACTAAAGCGTTCACTGGGAAAGACAACTGCCATATTATTGTCCTCGACAGGCAAATAAGATCTCTGTGTGAGCACAGCTATCCATAAATTACTATTCTGTTCATATTCCACGAGACACGCGGAAAAGTTGGTCATTAATGTTTTCATCCACACCCACACACAAAGACACAGGCACACACACAGAAACACGGAACCCCCTGCACACACACACACACACACACACACACACACACACACACACACACACACACACAGCTTCTTTTACGTCTTTACTTGTTTCAGTCGCTCGACTGCGGCCTTGCTAGAGCAATAATTCAAATAGTGCTAAAATTATCCCTACTTCCCAGTATGTGTTAGGTTACGAGTGTGTCTTCCTCATCAGAACTACAAACAACTGCAAATCATCCTCTTTACCGTCTTTAATTGCACTGTACAACAAACCTGAAGGTCAAGGAAAAAAACCCCATAGTTTTTGAGTACATTTTATTATGAAGCTGATTGTGTTAAATTAGAAGTTTATAACAAAAATTTCCCATCATGTCACATTTTCTTGCAAATTACCAACTTAATAACTATGCAATTTATACCAATGTATATGATACCATAAATTCGTTTTGCTCGCAAAGTCGGATTAAATATTCCATTGTAATTAATCCATAAATGTATAATGAATCGGCATGTTTGTTAGCATTGTATAACGTATTAATCTACATTTTAGTATTTACTTATTCATTTATGAGATGTCTCCGGTATGTCACGTTTCATGTACCAGCAGAAGTCAGCCTGCCTAGCAGGGTTCCATTTTCCCTTGTACCTGTTTTCCATTGACAATATAACTTGATGGAACTTCTCTCCATGTTCATCTGTCACATCTCTTGCATTCTCTGAGAAGGACATGAGAATGAAGAAAATGCATCTTCATTGGCATATTACATCCGAGAGTAGGCTCTCCACTATACCCTTCCGCTGGGTCACTTGGTGCTTTCCCAGACGTCCTTTGTAAACATCTTTGAATTCATGCTCAGTTTCATCCATCGTCGTCTCGAAGTCCTCATCAGCTATAAGTTAACGAATCAGAGGTCTTACGAATATGCCCACTTTAACCTTGGCATCACTTATTTGAAGGAAGATTTCTTTAGGTACTGGAAACATGGCTTGTTGTGTTGCAGTACTTTGGTAAATTGCTTCATTAGGTCTAGTTTTATATGCAGTGGTGGCAAAATAATTTTCACCTTCGTAACTAGTGGCTCGCGATTTATATTATGTCATTCAGGCGTCATAGTTTCCAGTGTTGGCTATTCTGCGCGTACGTAATGTCCTGATCTGGCCCTATTCTACCATAAGTACATAAACTTGGTATATCCAGTTTGTACCCCATTAAGTGGAGCTACTACTTTCAAGTCCGCACCAAGTATCCACTCATGCTCCCTGTAAATTATGCAGTCTAGAATAAATGCGAGGTTCGCATATGTTACTCTTAAAATAACTGAGTGAACAGTTGAAATTGAAGGCATGTGATCCCAATGTGCAACAGGACCGCTTTTATGCTGTAAAGGGATGCCTCTATGAATAACCTCCACTATAAATAACCTCCACTATAAATAACCTCCACTATGAATAAACTCTCTGAATAACCTCCAACGAATCTCTGACAAGTTGTTTTCCAAAGTGTAGAATTGCCGTAGATTTGCAGAATACTTCTTAAATACTGTAGTTCGAGCATTTTTATCCAGCAGGTTCCAATGCTGCAGACGTAGGCCAGGACTTCCCTCTGTCCCTTTGTAATTGTTAAGTCACGGACTAGATGATTGAGTTCAGATTGGGTGATGATGTGTGGTTTCTTGTTAAGTTTACCACGGATGTGGACCCATATAGCTATAAAAATATTCAGTGTACATTTATAATTTAGATAGGTTAGGTTGACAAATACTTTACATACACGCCATTAAAATTATATCCAAATCCATTCGTAACTATTCGAGTTTTCAGTTTCGACCCAATTTTGTTTACACTCAATTCCTACGGAAATATCATTATATTTAAAGTAAGTAAGCTGGTAATTTCCGAAAAACTGGAGTGTCACAGAATGAAACGAAAGTTATATTCGTGATGTACACACACAATAACCCTAAAAAGAGTTATCCCCATTTCCATTTTTTTCCCATTATTATACAGTGTATTCAAACATTAATCACCAAAAGATTATTAATCGCATAAGATTTGTATCTTCTTCAAATGTAATGGGCTCTCAATGCTTCTATTATTGGCTTCATAATATGATACTTAACACGTTAACAACTGAACTACTAAAGATTGCAAATGACGAACATATGTCAAGTAAGATAGGATTAAGATATACCAGAAGCGAGTTATTAAAATATATGTCATCATTTTCAGTGATTAAATGTATAATCGACTATATCTTTGTCTGGTGGATGTTAAGTTAGATCTCTGAATTAGAATCTCTAAATTTGAATTCAGAGATTTGTAACAAATACAGTAATGCATTCTGAACATTTCATTTTCTGTTAGTACTGACACTCTTACACATATACATGCATGCATACAGATATACATACATACATACATACATACGTACATACAAACATACATGCATACATACATACATACATACATACATACATACAAACAATTGAGAAATCCGCAGTTACGCTATACAGATTACAAGTTCAGTTTTATACCTGTCATTATTGGGTCACTGGAATATGTGGTACACTACCTAAATACCAATGTTAAGACATTAGGTTTCACAAAATTAGAAAGAAGAAAGTTGATTCGAAGACAGCAGATCCAAGCCATTACTGTAACTGTAAATGTTTGTAAAATTTTCCAGAAGTTTATCATTTAAGTATATATGAGCATGTCTATATGCATATGTTTTTCTCATATGCATGAAAAAACATAGATAAAATAAATCTGCAGTATACATAATTGCATACATACATACATACACACATACATACGTACATACATCCATACCCTATTATTGATGTTGAAATCTCAGTGAAGGAAGCCTAGAGCTAGGTTAGCAACTGGCTTTTTTCTGTATTGGCAAGAAATCTTGAAATAAGACTGAACATTGACATACATACATTCCTGTTGCATATGTATATATATATATATATATATAT
>NC_068982.1:182061210-182063608 GCF_001194135.2 Octopus bimaculoides | reverse complement strand
TGTTTTCTCCGTATTGTTTCTGTTGAAGAGCGTAGCTCGAAACGTTAAAGACTTTCTGTATTCCCAAGCGTCAAATTAATACATTCTTTTGTTGTTTACACCACCTGTCCTCGTCTGTTGTTGTTTTTTTTCGTACATTCTCCCATATATATATATATGCGCGCGTGTGTGTGTGTGTGTGTGTGTGTGTGTGTGTGTGTTTGTGTGTATTTCTCTATGTATTTGCGGTAGTGTGTCCGTGCAGCTGTGTATTAATTTGCATGGCCTGTATTTTGCCTTCCAATTGTCTATGATTTGTTGCAATGTAGTATTAGGTCTTTATAATATAAAATGTGTCCAAACAACGTCAGAAAAACTTTCACAAAATTGCTTTCAGCTAATGCATACACAGTAAACTCAATATCCGTACTTGCTTTGCAGACAAATATTCGCAAGAGAAAGCTGAATCCATTGACTACAGATTAAACTTGCTACCTTAATCTTAATCGCAGTGAATATATGTTAGATAAATGCATCCCTACCGTCTATGAATAGATAATGTCTACGAAGAGTATTTTGCATTAGCCATATTAGAAATAAGAGACCATATCGTCAATGTTTTAAATGTCACCTAATACCATAGACACAGATGTGTTGCTGGATATGATATGAATACCTGTAGGTCAATTTCTAATTGAAACAAATAAAACAGCATTGGAAATAGTTTTGCACTAATGATTGAGCGGTTATTTATTATGTTGTGAGAGCTACAAGAGACTCTATGAGTTTCGCAGATGTCTAGTGTACAAATCTTACATTTCAAGGAAGAGCTTGTATCAGGATTGATCTCTGTCGATTTCTTGAAGTAAGCTTGTTAACAATGCTGATGCTGTTTCTTTTCTGTGTACATTTGATATTAAATAGGAAAATATAGTGATATACTGTTTCATGAATGGTGGAACAGCTTTTGATTTGTGAACGTTGAAAATAGGCGGTGTCTTCATTGAGCTGTCGCAGTTTTGCGTACAGACGAGGACAGAATGGTAACAAAAGTTCAATAAACACTTCAGAACTATGTGTTTAACGTCATCAAGTAGTTAATGTTTAAAAGTAGAAATGCTTAAGAATTAAACTTACATTGTTGCGTCCCAGAGGAAATCAGTTGCGAGTGCGAGGAAGCTTTTTATTGTGATCTGTGAAATAAGATGTATACGAGGAAAAACCTGTTTTCCAGAAATATTTGGTATCTATTGAGACCCACATCAAAACTTGATGTACTGGCTAATTTTCAGAAAGGTGTTACAGTTAAGAATGTGAAAGAATGTATGAGTGACAACTATGATTTCATGCCAGTTAGGATTTTATGAGTGAAAAATGTCGTTGTTTGAAAGAGTCAAAACGTATACCCTTTCAAACATCTCTCTGTACGACGTTGCAAATGATATTTTCAAATCAATCACAAACGATGACTGTTTTACATGCTAGCTTAAACCATTAAAATAGCAGCCAAAACTCCCAAAATTTTTATTCTAGGTACGTAACACGAGGGAAAAAAAACATGTTCTGCTCACGGTTATGGAAAAGTTTCTGATAGATTTGTCAGTTAGTTTTGGCATATGTCATTGTTCAGTAAAAGAGAGTATGACGATGAAAAATGTTTTTTTCTTTATGCATGCTTATATCTTAATTATTTCATATAATTGTTCAATCATTGCAATTTAAACAGAAAATACTACTACACTTTGGTTTTAGTGTTTTACATTAGCGGTATGCTTTATTCGTATTTTAGCATTCATAGCATTTCATTATGTGTTATTCATCAAGATACATCGCTCTCCACAGCCTCTTTATATACAGCTGAATATAAAACATGTTACAGATGACTACATGTATTTCCAAAATGCAGGCGATTGATATATTTGTTCTACAGTCATATTTGTAATTAATATCCTATTCGAAAAAGTTTCTGCAATAAAACGGTTACGACTCAATGGATTATATTAATCCCGGTTGTTATGGTATTAAATTATCAATAATATATCTTATGTATAAAATAATACGTGTTATATACAATGTACAGGTGTATAGGGTAGTGACCCATAAGAAATCTTTGGTTACGCATAATATATGTAATGCATGGAGTGTTCAAATCTGTAATAATTGTTATAGCAGGAACAGATAACCAGTTATTGATCGTATTTGCCTTCAAATAATTAGATATATAGGCTCGACAAATAAATATTCTGTCAGACCTCTTACAACAGAACCCAAGACACGGTGACTATAAAGTCAAAAGCGAAACAGAAATCTGAAGAATCGAGGATATGGTCTTGCATATATATTCATTTAAATCTTCAGACAAATTTCCCATATACGTACATATACTCAGGCCCCGCTCACCGTACCCCCCCCATCTATA
>NC_068982.1:182055218-182061045 GCF_001194135.2 Octopus bimaculoides | reverse complement strand
TATATATATAGACACATACATACATACATATATATATATATATGTCTGTGTGCGTGTGTGTGTGTGTGTGTGTGTGTGGGTGTGTGTGTGTGTGTGTTTGTGTTTGTGCATATATATAATCACTCCCGCTCTCACGAACATTCATACATATGATGCGTTCATTAGTTGGATGTACAATTTCAATGTATTCCATTGATAGTTAGACTTGAAGATTATCTACTGCTCTGAAAGATTTATCGACTTTCAACTTTATGCAATTTTATATCACTTGTTACTCTTGTATTAGGTATTCATGAAATCCTCTCTTGAAAGGCAACCTACTTGAAAATCTAATTTCATCTCGGTCTCATGTTGGAATATTCCTCTCATCTGCATCCATATCGCCATGACATATCTTTACAATGGTTTATAGTTCTTAAGATAGATTGTGTGTCTTTTGTGTGACCCAAACTTTGGAGTTTTATGTTCAGTGATAACAATCTCGAACATTTTACTTATCGATGCATAGAAGCTGGTATGTTGTGTTTTAAAAGATACCAAGAAATTGAATTTGGTATTTATGACTCTTCTGTTCATCAGTACATAATCTCTGATATACACACATAAAATTGCATTTAAGGTACTAAGAATTTAGAGTGATAAATTGTTATCAGGAATCAAATGTTGACAATCATTGTATAGAAGCATTTGATATTAAGATCGAATATATTCAAGCATCTTTTACTTGTAAATTTGAAATGTCATCCTGTTTTTATTTCTTTAAATCTACTAACGTAGTAGCTAGACAAATAAATTTTTATTGAAAATAGTAAACATACATATACTGATTCAATGCAATTATATCTCGTACTCCGTTATTCATATGGCTATTTGATAAAAAAAAGTTTCACGAATTTAGTTTTAAATAATATTAGAAAAATATTTGTTATACATCATAAGAATGAAACAGAATACGCTACTAATATTGTATGATTAACTCAGATCGTATTCGCAGTAGATATACTGGGTATTCTGGTTGAGAATATTTGAATTTATATTTCATGTTATTTTCATTTCTCTTCACTGGCACCCTTAACGATAACTATAATAATGTGCTTTATGGTTGTTGAGAATATGAATTGTTGCTCTGAAGCATCACATCCTCTCGAGAAATACTATTAGTTTCAGAGGTAGCAAAAGTAATTGCATCATGAGAAGTAGTTTTTAGATAATTAACTTTGTTAGAAGAGCACATTCAATATTAAAGGCATTTGCAGTATATGCCTAGAATAAAGAAATTATTAGAATAAAGAATTAAAGTAACGAAAGCGTATACATTCGTTTTGAATATTAGTGAGATATGTGGGGGGGGGCTTACAAATGTATTCTTTCAGTATTTAGATTGGTTCTTAGATAGGTATGTAAACCACTGTATGTTTAACACTTCTCACTTGGACTGCCATTTTCACAGATTGTATCCATCGCAAACTTATTGGATTTATGTCCTCACCCAATTTTCATTTAAGTCAACCAATACTTCACTATTGTTGCGGAGGTGTTTTGTCTCAGTCGTTATTTTTTTTTTTAAATCCTCAAACTATCTAAAGTTATTATCAACCAGGCCTCTTGGTTATTCTCTGTTGTCGATGTACATAAACATTACAAGTTCTGCGTTCTCTAGTTGTTGGCTTTGTTTTCAATCAATACAACGTTGCTATTGAAACGTTCTTACGTACACACACACATACAAACATACATACACACACATATACATGCATACATACACACACATGCGGTCATGCATGTGACGATCTGCTAAATATGACAGATTTCGCAACAATCTCTTATAATTCACAGATTCAATAATTTTCCTATCAAATTTAGTTTAGCTTATTGTACTTTTTCAAGAATTCATGGTTATTATGACGGGTAACACGTCAATGTTGTATGTTTAATTACATATGAAATTGACTTTTTCTCGATATTTAAACATCTCATTAGGTTGCATAGCAAAATTTACTATATCTCTTGTTGTCTAACTTTTAATGTTACACAGGGTAAATGATAGAGATTTCCTTGCTACTTATAGCGTCCTGTATGGAACGCTCAATATTTCTTGCTAACATTAAGCTTCACGTGGAGTCCTACTAATTCTCTTCAGTCTACTTAAGACCACCATATCATTCTTCCGTAATTTTTCTTAGAACATCATGATGAATGCAAGACAATTGACTCCTGTTTTGCACAGAGTGTAAGACAGCATAAATGTTTCCTGTTTGGATTATGTAGGTAACATTTTAAAGGAGATTTTTTTAAAAAAACGTCAGGTAAATTAACGGCGAGACAATTTGCTTTGTGGAGCGACGAGTGAGGAATGTAAGCACCAGGTTTCCAGCAATATATATGGCATTTTTTGTTTCCAAATAAAATTACTCGTTTATTCATTAAGGCTAAAAGCAAAATACAACCGTATCACTTTAGCACTCTCTTCTGTAAATGTCTACATCACCCCCAATGTCATAAATGTTTACATATACATAAACAAAGACACATACGCGCACACATGTGCACACAGACACACAGACATGTAGACAGGAACACACACACATACACGCACATTAAAGTTTCAAGTTCACACTTTAACAGGCAAGGTCGAGTATTTGCGAAGTATAAAGCTAAAAGTCGTTTTTAAAAATTATAATTTAACTGCTCTCCTTGACATATGACATTCGAACTCTGGATTAGTTGAAGTTGACGTATATCGTATATCCTGAGGGTCGGTCGGTAAGTATGAGTGCGTTTAAAGTATTTTACTAAATCATTATTGGCTACCATGCCTCATTGATATAATACATACATATTCAACACACAGATATAAAATCTCATGCTGGCTTATTCCAATAGATTAGAGAGGTAAAATTATTAGTTATCGTTCTGGCACAATTATGTTTCAAGTAGTGAGATAACGTACAATGGAAAAAAAAAAATTATCTGTAAACATGAATGTTAGGTTGATACGGCCATATAATACACACCTGCTTTCTTTAAAAGACGTTGAAGTTAAACAGGGTTACACGGGAGAAATGTTGATAGTTATATCTGCGATATTACTGAAATTCAATCAACTTAACTGCGATGAAAGGCCTTGCTGAAATCAAAATCGAAGGCAATTTGGAAATCTTTCATAGCATCAGCGAGACTAATGAGAATTTGATTAGTTTCAGATTTTCGTGCATGATAAATGAGTGGTTTGGAGCCGTCGATAGCTAACAAATGAAAAAAAAATTTCCGTGGCGTTTATCTGTAGCCTGTTGCACAAAAGCACACATACGCAGAAATATGGTAATTGGTTAATGATATTGGTTAAGTGCGGACTAATATACTAAGTTGTGTGAGAGAAAATTTAACTTTAATTAGAGTAATTCAAAACGTAATGGGTAGAAAATTCATTAACATTCTTATCTAAGAAGGTGCGGGAGTACACACAGGAATCTGAATTCATTTTACACGAAGCAGAACATGACTGCCGTTCTCACTATACATTCCACAAAGATCAAAGTCATTTCCCTCTGCATATATTCTCTCAGTATTTTAAGAAGTGAACTTTCAGGATTGTTTCCCTTGAGTTACCTAGAGTGATATATATATATATATATATATATATATATATATATATATAAAAATATGCGAGTGTGCGTGTATGTTTATGTATGTATGTATTCTTGCACATACATTGACACAGACAAGAACCACAAATGTGTAGGTGATAGAAGTTTTTTCCAAGATATTTCCTTAGCCTTATGAACAAGCATTAATAACAGTCCATTAATCCTGAATAAATATCATTACTCATACAGCCGACTTTGCATCATTTCACATGGAAAATTAGTGACATCATTATAACCCACCCTGCTAGCTTCAAATGGTCATTTCCCTCTTCATGCACACCTAACAAATAAAAATCTCATATTAGCAAACACGCAATCATATGCCAACATGTGATTACACATACACACATATGCATACACACACATACATGCACAGATATACACTGGCCATAATTCCCACATCTTATTCAGTGAAACGCACTTAAAAATACGTACAACTGCATAAACGAATACCACATGTGATCAAGACCAATGACTAACCAAAGTATAATGTCACTAATGGAAAGAACAAAGGAGGCTACAATGCAAATACCTAAATATAAAACTTTACTTGCAAAATGACGACTTTCTAGAAAATGATATTTAATTCCATGCAGTCTTCGAAAGCAGCAGTAGATTAGTTCTACTTTTGTCAGAACCATCAGCAATAAAAGTAGTAAAACTTTCCAACACTTTAAATCAAATGGATATTCTAGTTTTTCGTACGTAATATCTAACTTTTTACGTCCATAGTAAATTCTCTCAAGTAAATATTGTAAATAGTGTTAAAATCAATTTGAAATTAGACTTTCAGAAATACCCTCAATATCATTTAACTCTATCATATTCACAAATATATTACGACAATCGCATTTAATAAGTGTAGAGTATAAATTGCCGAAATTATATATTAAAATTTCCATATAATCACCCAACACATTACGTTTCCTATTAAAGCTGTTTCCAACATTTATATTAGAGAATTTTATAAGAACAGAAAATACAGTTACATTAAGAAAAATGTATTATAAAATATTGAAGTCGAACATTTTGTAGTACCAAATATCTTCAGTTATCTCAGTATTCAGAAGTGATTTATGTTACCTATGAGCCTTATAAAATCGTACGTAAATCTGGCAGTATGAAACACTACGTTACTTTTAATAATTAAGTATAATATACATGTACGGTCAATTCGAAACAGCCAGCCATATATTTCAAAGAGGAGGCGATAATGCTGCACATTCTAGAATGCAATACACCTAGGCATAATTCATTTTGCACAAACTATATTATATTCATACTTTAAAAAATAACAACCTCCTCTTTGAAGGATATAATCAATGAAAAATTAACTGGTAGGAATCTAATATCAGTTCTGTAATCTACTTAAACATAGATGCAATGCCAACACATTAATTTCTAAAGAATAAGAAATCAAGATTTTTAACAGCTTACACAAATAAGAAATTATAAAAACATCACCATGTAAATGAGTATCAATTAGATATTAACAATATTCAATTTATCAATTTAGATATATGCAAGAAAGAATTTCTTTCAATTTCTGAAAATGAATAGAAAATCAATTCTAACGAAATATATTGAATGAAATCTCTGGCCTTTAAGGAAAACATACCTACTGCCAGCATTATAACAACATTTCGCACAAACGCAACGCAGAAATATTTCTATTCAAATTGTCAAGATACAATAATTTTATGTCTATTAATCATGAATTTCAAACAGTAGGACAATTATACTAATGTATAAAGTTGGTGAAATTGAAAGGACCAGTACGTTTTCATTTATTGGTTTCAACAGACATGCTAGGACAAGGACTTTTCATAATTTGTAGAGTACATATGTGGAGGCGCAATGGCCCAGTGGTTAGGGCAGCGGACTCGCGGTCATAGGATCGTGGTTTCGATTCCCAGACCGGGCGTTGTGAGTTTTTATTGAGCGAAAAGACCTAAAGCTCCACGAAGCTCCGGCAGGGGATGGTGGCGAACCCTGCTGTACTCTTTCACCACAACTTTCTCTCACTCTTACTTCCTGTTTCTGTTCTGCCTGTAATTCAAAGGGTCAGCCTTGTCACACTGTGTCGCGCTGAATATCCCTGAGAACTACGTTAAGGTTACACGTGTCTGTGGAGTGCTCAGCCACTTGCACGTTAATTTCACGAGCAGGCTGTTCCGTTG
>NC_068982.1:182051107-182054997 GCF_001194135.2 Octopus bimaculoides | reverse complement strand
CATATAGACACACAAACACACACATACGCACCTACACTAAACAATCTAGCCTCTGATAATATATCATAACCGAAATTGGTAGCCACTTAATCACATGGTGCGTGTGTGTGTGTGTTTGTGTATATGTGTGTCTATGCATACATATATGTATGCGTCCCACATTATTAGGAAAATCAACCTTTCTCTCAATAAATAAATGTGTATTCGTTCAAAACCAGCTGTTTTCCCACTGACTGTTCGCAACACCTATCTATGCACATTGTTAAAATAAATTGGATCTGCGCAAACGTCAAAGAATGGCGTCCACTCTCATGACTGGGCAACATTTTTACCGCCATAAATAATTAGGCAAGTATAATAAAATGATAATTGTGTCAGAACAAACATTTACTTAATTCAAAAGTAAAGGTTTAACAAAAAATTATTCATAAAGGTGACAATGGTAAATAACAATACGTTAAATTGAAAATAATCATGGGATTATGATGTCATTCATCTCCTAATGTATCATATATGATCTTCCACGTGTAGTAAACTTACGCGATGATCCATTGAATTTGTCAATGTGATGATATTCTCTATGTCATGTTCCAGCAGCGTCTACAAAAGCATCCCATAGATATCTTTACTTGAAAACCGTCGTCCATCATGGTAAACACGCATCTTCAGGACACTCCGCAGTTTCTCGATCTGGTTTAAGTCAGGGGAACAATGTGGTCACTCCATCATACGATCCCCAGAGAAGCTTATTTGCTGCAGTTATTTCTTATAATTCTTCCCTGCGTGAGACGGAGCATTATTTTGCATGAAGAACAGCATTTTATTGAATGAGTTTTTTTTTCTTTATAGTTGGAAATTGTCCTTTAAGAAGGTAACATATGTTTCCGATGTCATCTTAAAGACATCTGGGACTTTCCATCACCCGACCATCAGCCTCAAAAATGACCCCACCCCCTCTCCAAGAAGTGAAGGAGATAGACAAAGAACATTCTGCCTTTACTTCCACTTAGAAGCTACTGGTGCTTCAACTTAAATATCATATTCATCTGAATCTAAATTTTGGCTGAACTCATATATGTATATATATATATATATATATATATATATATATATATATATATATTACTCATTTCATGCAAACAGAATTTCCATTTACATGCAGTGAAAATACGATGAATCAGGGATTCTAACACCGATGGAATAAGTTTTCATTTGTAAATAATTGTCATGTGAAAGATTTTGTTGTCTTGTTGGGAGAACCTTTTGTATTAGAAAAGTAATTTCAACGTTTTTGTCCTATAATATCTTATATGAAAGAAATTGTTGCCCACAGTTCGCAGGTACACTATAGCTGAGACAATAAAATCCATCATGTGTACTGTTGGTGCATTTCAGGAAGCATGGAAGTTTCCGAGGATGTAGTGCCTCCACAGATAACGACTGATGCGCGTAGTTTATTCCATGCTTCCACAATTCTGAGGGTGAAAAATTGTTTCCGAACGTGATGGGTGTTGTGTTATTGCTTTTAATTTAGGAGCATGTCCACGAGTGTTTGATATATAGAATTCATAAATATGATGGGTTGTTTCTGATTTAAGTGCGTATATATTAGGTATGACAACAGAAATTTCTCGTGATCAATAAACGTTTCCATTCAACTGCAAATCTCTTGACTGTGTTACGATGCCAAACTTTTGTATTAATAGATATCATGGTCTGTATGGGGAAAGATCTCCCAACTACATAACATTATTTTATTAACTTCTCACTCAAAGGATGTTGTTAGATATAGAATACCCAGCATTGAAGACCATAATTGAAGACAAAGAGTTTGGCATGTGACGATCTACCGCTGAATGGTTTTGAAGTAGTTTGGGATTAAGGAGTAAATTTACAAATACCCAGGTGTATAAACTATTTTAAGTGAAAACGCTTCAGCGAGGCTATTGGACGTCTGCAGAGGTGTGTATCATCACCTGTCTTTTTACTAACTGGGTTTTTATGCACAGCAATTGCGGACGTGATAGTATAGTCTATGCGTGTAGGGTCGGTCGGTGAATATTTGCAGACGACATGGTGCTATCTGGATTATCAGTAGATGATATCTATTATACCCTGAATGGGTTCGTTACCGAGTGCTGCAATGTAAATATAACAATTAGTGTTCCAAAGATTGAGATTTTCGTTTTCTCTTCAGCGTACTCTTCATGGTATTGGGACGTTACAGAGGCAAGTGGAGGAGTTTAAATAGGTCACGCCGTATTCATTAGTGATGGGAAGCAGAAAGCTGAATTGGATGCTAGAATCACAGTTGCAGGTAAAGAACAAGGGAGACTGGCAATGAAACATAATAATACTATTAACTATGTTTTGTGTCAAATGATAAAAAAGTATACACTGTGCTAGCAGGGTAGGACGATTACTTGAAGCTCTTCTGAAATGTTTATCCAAAATAGATTTGCAGATTGTATTATTAATATTCCTACTTAGAACATCTAATGGTCTCTAATTGAAGGAAGTTGATTGCAAATTCAGGTGTGTATTTTGGGTTCTAAAATATGGGACCTAAAACATGACACACTATATTTATCCTGTTTAAGGATTAACGATTTACTAAAAATTTCTGTATACTTAATCTTTCTGAATCATTTTGCAGTCAGTGGTATTTCTGCATAACTGGATATGTTACTATTGGGAAGGACAGACAGGACAATTTACTCTGACTTTAGTTGCATCTTTATTATATCTATTTACGTATAATACATCATTCCGGTCCTATAAGATGCATTATATTGACGTCTCTAAATGTATCTGTTACGATATTTACAATCCCTGATGTGAATTATTTATTGAGAAATTATAGTGTCTGTTCATAATACAAGTAAGTGGATATCTGATATATTTAACTGTCTACACCAATTGATTTATTGAATCAATTAAATTCTCTTCAGTAGGATGGGAGATTGAAGTAATTTCAGCGTATGTACAATCATGCTAATAGCGCTTCATAGAGCATACGTTGCTGCGAAGTAGAGATAGAAAAGTTACAACGAGAAACAGTACTAAATACTGAGTTAGGCTTACGGAGTAGAAATAATACTGAAACAGCTTAACAGGAGAGGTGAAAATGAATAGAGATATGTTGGAATGCTGTAAATTAAGGATTTGAAACCAGTATTTTCATGAATTCCTTTAGAACTTCTGGATAAAATATAAAATTTAACACGAGTCGTATATGAGATTGTACTTAGTGAAGCTTCGGGTATTATAAGAGTAGCTGCACAATGTTAACTACAGATAGAAAGGTCACATAAAAAACGATTATAATGCGTACAACATGAAGGGCAAATCTCATTTTGGTTAATAAACCAGTGAGAAGCAATATCTTTTTATAAGACATATCTATCGCTATAATAATATAACAGAAAACCAAAAGAAAATTTAAGCAGGAAATTACCCGGTTAACATACATGGCAGTCTCGATTAGAGATTTAGATCGTATAAAATCTAAAAATAGTTTTTCTCAGAGGTCCATTCAATTTTAGGACGAAGAGGAATAATACAATTCAGGTATTCACTCATAATGAAAATTGAAAACATCATATTTTTTATTTTATATCTTAGCCGTGATCCACCGTCGTTTAGCATACATATAGTCAAAGCTGTTGAAACCGTGAGCATCCCGTTGCTACCTTAAATCTCATGACACTTAGAGCTATATTAGTCTTTTGTACACATACACACATGCACGCACGCACATACACACACAAACACACACAAACACACACACACACACACACTTACTCTCCCTCTCTCTCTCAAATGCATAAAGACACACTCATGGTATTTATATACATACATACATACATACATACACGCATATATACATG
>NC_068982.1:182047137-182049789 GCF_001194135.2 Octopus bimaculoides | reverse complement strand
ACGACACAATGAAGTAGAGAAATTTGAAAAGACAACACGAAACCGGTTATTTCTCAAAATACAATGTTTATATACCAAAAAGATTTTATAACATTTTTATAACATTTTTCTGACATAATTTAAATATATACTTTAACCATGTAACACAAGCCTTCTGTAGTTTTTTCACTCTTATTATCTTTTATACATCCAACCACGTGCTTTCACATACCAACTTTCTCACTTATATATATATATATATATGCATACATATAAGGGGTTCCTTTCAGTAGCATTTTGTTGGCTAGGGGCTATAATGTGGCAGTTGCTTAAGGCGGGACGCAATGGGTCTGAACCGGGAAGAATTTATTCCATATATTTTACAGAAGCCCAGATTTGTAAAGAAAGGTAAATATTTTTTAGCTCCTGTTTTTGTAACTGTCAATTTATCATCAGTTTATAATACGAAGTTTGAGGAAGATTCAAGTACGTTGACAGTAAAATGATATTGCTCATAGTTCCGGGGTTCAGGAGAGTAAATGTTATTAAATTAAATTTATTACGCGATAAATTTAAGTATTATTTTCTTCCAATCTCGGAACTGAGGCGAATATTCGCAAAAGTTGTGGATGATTCGTGTTGATTATTCTTTCTGTAAACTGAGAGCGTATCATTTAATTTTCCGATAAAGATATTTCTAATTTTATCACGAATATTGAAGTACAGGCGAATCATTATGATAGTAATTTACAGCGAATTTCAACGTAAGTAGTTGATGGGACATACAATATAATTGCTATAAATACTCATAAATAACATTATCAATGATTTTATCAATGTCTTAATCAATAGCAAGAAAATTATACAAACTACAATATGTATATGCTTGCTCTTTTGCTATTAAAATATTAAGAAATACGTAGATTCTCAGCTGAGATACAGAATTCCGTGCTTGACAGCACATTAAATATATGAATAATTTACATGAAGAAATATTACTGAAAAGAATACACAATTAATTCTACTTTGATAAAGTGGGGTCTTAAATCAGAATTATTTCTTCTTTATATTCTAAACAGAAATAAACATAAATTTACATTTAAATCCATATTTAATCTTTGGCTTGTTTGCTACTGGAACATAATCAGTTTAAGTTCAGCAATGAGTTATACAATTTGTGAACTGATTGAGTTTAATAACGAAACTGATTCTATATTTGTATTTGTAACTGTATTAAATCTAAGGGGCTATAAGCCTTTCTTGAGGATGTCAGTTTTTTTTATTTATTTTTAGCATTTACATTTTATTATGTTAACGTTTCATGCTGCATTATGTTAAAGCTGGAAGCGTGGTTGGATTTCAGCATTGCAACAAGCAGTTCTGAATATCAAACAGCGTTTCAATTGCATGACATTTTTACATTTTAGAAAAGTAAAAATATTTCTTAATGCAACCTTTATAAAATTTTCGATATTCTTATTTAGTTATACGTAAGGTTGCACAGAGTTGTTCCACAAAAGGTTACATTGCAATGAATGTGTTAAATTATTATTATTATTATATATATATATATATATATATATATATATATATATATACCGACAGGTAATATCCATTCCCAATTAAACATGGATATTCTATTAGAACAGATTTACTGCATTAGATACTATGAGGGAAACTGTCTTACAGGATCTGGGTGCAAAATGCACGCTTGTTTACTTCGCTGAGGGAAACTCTCTTACAGGATCTGGGTGCAAAATGCACGCTTGTTTACTTCGCTCGCGTGGAGATAAATCCTCACCAACCCCAGCGTTGAGACCACCAGATCACTGAATTTGACTTTATTTGGTCTCGTCGGTGATGGACATTCGACCGCTAGTGTAGCAATTACACCTACCCGCCAGCGATATATACAAAATAGTGTCAGAACAGGCATTGGTGTTGCGATTAGTCAGTGACATGATTTAAGAAATATATATTAGCGACAGAGGCGGTACTAATACCGAGAGTTAGTATTTATTGGCACTTAAATGTGCATGTTAGAATATATATTCAAGCATGGGGGTTTATCAACCCGCTAGCGACGTAAGCATGTATGCATTTTGCATTAATACTCAGTTTCATTTCAGATTATAAGGTACATAAATACACAGCACAATGATACGACTCAAGATTGGGAGATTCAAATCTTTCCAAATCTTGCATTAAGATTGCACGTGTCTGCAGAATGCTCAGCAGCTTACAAGTTAGCTGCCTGTGTGGGGTTTGGGAGTTAAGGGTAAAAAGGGCAGGAGAAAAATACAGAATGGAAGACGAACAAGAGAGGGCGACTGAACAGGCATAGGTTGTAGAGTGCGCATCGGAATTAAGATAAAACTTACTTGGAAATAGATGCGTGGCGTTCGATCATATAATAATAATAATAATGATAACAATAATATATATATATATATATATATATATATATATACATACATGTACATGCCTACATATGTGTATATATACATGTATATATGAGTACAGGATGTCAAAAACCGATCTTATTGTCCTATTTTTGTTACCACCGTAACCCTCCGCAATAAATCCCACATTTTTTTCAATCTGCTTTTCGGGAAGGACTGTTTTAACGAAGTCGTTATTGTCCCTACTTATGAAACGTGGAGTGGATAAAAC
>NC_068982.1:182043554-182046406 GCF_001194135.2 Octopus bimaculoides | reverse complement strand
TATATATATATATATATTCATATATGCGTACGGGTTTAAGTACATAAGTATGCAAGGCTATATAGTAATGCATATACACATGTATATGTATGTGTTTGCGCGCGTGCGTATATCAATATACATTTCTTTCTTTCCTTGTATGATTACTTAGCACTTATTATCATATTATCCAGCACAATAAACACCTCTATCTATTTTTAGGAACCTGACCGTTATATCTTATTTTTCCCATCGTTTTTGAAGTTTACTACTGTTTGAAGTTTACTACACGCTTCTTGTACCATTTTCTATACTCATCCCTCTACCTTAGTGCCTTTCAAACACATCACCCTACCTCGCACTCCTCACATATATGCATTATCTCTCTCCAGCCCTCTCCTACTCCTCTCCCATCCCACCTCAAAATATCTTGACCGCCAACTAACACTCCTTTTTAAAATATTTTCTTCCTCTTTCTTCCTTTACATACCATGGACAGGAAGCATTTCTACCACTTCTATGCACCATTTTCCTTGGATAATGAAACTATGCATGAGTTGGTCTGGATATTGCATCAAAATGTTCATAAGTCATAATAAAGTTTTTACAATGGATCATCTTTTAGCTCTTATTTAAATATATACATATATATATATATATGTGTGTGTGTGTGTGTGTGTACACTTTGTATATGCATAATATTGAGTTGACCATGACTACACATTCTGCGTTAATGACATCTTCTACTAGTGCAGACTGTCGTGTCAACTTCAATTTAAATACGCTTAATTGGTCGGCTAAATCTTCACGCATATAGATGGGTTTCTAAATGTTAAGTTCCCTCACTGTGTGTTATCGTTTTCTTAGGCATAGGCATCCTTCACATGAAACCGCATTACACATGTGTACCAAACATTGAAAATTTGAGGTATAGTTACAGTCTATCCAACGGTTATCTATATCTTTCTGGTCCTAAATTCCTATCCAAAGCTCTGCTCGATGCCAGGGTAAAGTTATCACATTTTTCGGAGATAACACGCAGTGGGATCCTAGACTCAAACCGTTGCGTAGCAAATTCGTAACCTACATAGGTATATAAGGTTTCATACACGTAGATAAATCACGTATTATATATTCGTAGTGGTTAGGATATGGCGATAGATGATAGTTGCGATTATTTTGAAATTATCTGACAATGCACTTTTCGCTTTCATTTGTAGTAATATCATTGAAACGTAAGTAACAACTTGCTTGAATTTAATCTGATTTCGTTTTATAAAGCTATACACAGATTGTAACATGCAGATTCTTTCATGCATATATATACATGTGTCTGTGTTTGAGTGCGTTGTGTGTGTGTGGTGGTGGTATTTATGTATATATGTTTGTATGTATGGCTGACACAAAACAACGAATATTCATGTATACACAAACTCACGCATATGCACACACAACTATAAATAACATTAATGCTCTCTTTTTTTGTTCTTCTCTGGTTTCCCCGATAAAACTTATTCAGCTTCGAATATTACTCAGAGACGAACATAGCTAATTCTTTGGGTATACAAACAGAAACAACTTCCAAAATTTAATTCCATGTTAACGTCGAGATATTCTGAAAATATTCATTATCTGGAAAGGTTTATCTTTTGAAATCTTTCTCATGCAATTATGCCTAAGATTGAATTTTTGAAATAGCGTATTAATTTAATCGAAGTGTTTATACATAGTATGTAGGCTCATACACCTACACACAAAGAGTTACATGCACTTGTATTTGTGTATCTCTCTCTCTCTCTCTCTCTCTCTCTCTCTCTATATATATATATATATATATATATATATATATATATATATATAGATAGATAGATAGATAGATAATTTTCTCTCATATTATTAGTCAATAATAAGCGATTAGTGAATATAATGCTTACTTCCGTACCAAAGCCAGCACATCCCCCACCCACACACACGCATTGAATTATTTCAGCATTCCTTTAAGCGGAGAATACCTTGTTTCTGTTTCAATGTCTGCAGTACATTTCTGTTCATAATTAGTGGGTGACATATTGATCTGGAGTGAACCATATCATTAGTCTTGATGCCCAGTTTGAGTGATACAGAAACATAAACACTTCCTTTATAAACTAACAATGGACCGTCTCTGAAAATTTGCAGTAATGTTTTTCATCCTGTGGAGAAGAAAGGAACAGAAACAAAAGTGATGAATTGAATGTTTTTATGAGAAAGAATTAATAACAAAAATTGCATAGATATGTAAAAACAAAAACAGCAAGCAACATTAATATCTTAAGAGATATATTTTATATCAGAAACTTTCAAAATGGGAGCGAATTGCTATATCTTAAAATCCATCGAAAGAAATAGATGCGGAAACGAAAAAAAAAACCGAAAAAAATCGCAAAACGTCTTCTGAGATGTTTATTTGATTTGTCTCTTTGCATAAGCGCATAAAAACTTAGCAGAGATCCATAAAATATATCCAGTAAGCGACCAACGTTGAAAGAAATTCATATATACTTACGATTTCACTTCCCTTACTAAAAAGGACTTTCTATGAACAAATGCAATTTATATGTGTACGTCGATTTGTGTACCTGTGTGTTTCTTTGCTTGATGTATATGCAATTATAATATTTAACTACGTATGTATATACATGCATACACACAGAACACACAGCTACATGCCCACCATACGTACAGATATATAAGCGCTTAATATATGCGTATATGCAATTACTTAAATATTATCATATACCCATGCAAACGTACATGTATATGTATGCATACACTCATATATATAGATATATACATACATATACATACTTCCATTATATATATATATGTATATA
>NC_068982.1:182025447-182043085 GCF_001194135.2 Octopus bimaculoides | reverse complement strand
TATATATATACACACACTTATATATTTCTATATAATTCTTATCCGTGTAGAAGCTCACATATACTCCCGCGTATTCTTATATAAGAATTACTATCAGCAAATGGTTTCTTTCAATCATAAAAAATACTTCCAGTGATATAGGAATCACTTAAAAGCAGGATTGAATCGTACATTTGCTAGACTTTTTATGCGTGCGTGCAAAGAAATTTCTATTGCGAATTCCTTTTACAGTTGCTGCAATACATCAAGTATATTTTATGAGATTCTTCTTTCTCTAAACTTCCTTGCATATTCAGCATTAGTAAGATGCATTAAATGCCTTCACCTTAACCTAGGATTGTTTAATAACAATCCTAGGTGTGATATGCACTTCAGAATTAAATAAATCTTGCCATTATATGACTTTAGTTGTGCTGATGTCATTAGTGTACTTTATTATAATTATGTACGTCAGGGTAATTTGCTTTTGAGAAATGAGAAAAGCGTTGTGTAGACGTGTACAATGTTTCTAATACACACACATATATACATATACACACACACACACTTGCGTACATACGTTATGCTCATATGAATGCACACTCATTCATTTATTTAATAGTTCTAACCAAGATATGTTTTTTCACGCCGAGCCAGTAAATTCAGTAGGGGAACGGGCATTAAGTTTGGTAGGTTCCCATGCGCACTCGCCATTACTTTTACAACACCATGGGACGTAGGGTATCGTTTGAAATACACAATAGTGGCTTACATGCCGAAATTTTGACCATTGAAGCATTATTCAGGATTAAGCGCATCTATTGGGGTTGTCGAATGGCTGTTCCCAGAAAACTTTGTCCGTAGCCAGCGATATTTTTTGCATTATCAGCGGCTAAAAAAAACATAATTATATAACTAAATAAATAAATAAATAAATAATTAATTAAATAAAAACAGCATTGCTCACTTCGTTAACCTCCGCTTATGATAACCTCTACTTTTACTCGCCTGATACTAAATCCTGTCTCATACCTATTTTCACCTGAACTTTTCTTCTCCCATGCTTACGTAGTGAAAGTACGCTTTCTTTAATCTCTTCGTCAGCCTAATGCCGCAAGAGGATACACTTCTATTGATCTCCAAGCGTTATTGCTTTCGCTCAGCTATCTAGATCATAAGGTATGCAATACTTATTATTTTCTACTATTTCGGCTCTAAACGTGTTGCAAGGTAGTTACTTTTCTATAAAAGATTTGTTCACGCACAGTGATATAGATTCAAATAACTACGACAAATGCCAGCGTTGGTTGAACAGAGAAACAGTTCATATGGACATAGGCGGGCTATGTGAAGCACATAGTGAGAAACAATAAACTACATTAACTAGTTAATAATTCCATCGATATCTAGGCGGTGAGCTGGCAGAATTATCAGCACGTTGGTCGAAACGCTGAACGGTACGTCTCCCATTTTTACATTCTGGGGTCAAATGCTGCTTGGACCGACTTTACCGTTCATCACTTCTGGGTCAATATAATAAATGCCCGTTGAAAAACGGGGTCGTCGTAAAGATGTGCCTCTTCCTCCAACGTTGCCAGCTATGTGTCAAAGTTTGAAACCAATACATTTTTCGATGTTAGTTTTAAAAAAAAATTATTTGCGGTATTGAGATATCAAAGGAGGTGTCTAAGGAATTCACCAGTTACAATCTTTCAAAATCTAGTGGGGAGTAATATGATCAGAAAACCGCTGTAATGTGATGAGTAGCAACATTGTAAGACAAAGCGTTATCTATATTCAACGAATCAATTTTAATCTCCAGATATATTCAGAGAGTGAAATGGGGAGGAATGTTTCGGAGAGTAAATATTTGCTTTATTTCCGAGTGAGTTTTTTCACCACTCATATATAATTGGCGTTTGGAATAGAGACAGTAGTTTCATAAATTAATGCTTTAGGAAAACATACCGTGCTGAGAGGGTTGATAATAATGATGAAATAATGAAATAAAGAAGAAACATGTGCGTGTTTATACATGTGAGTATATCTTCCATATACACTGCTACAGACGCAGCGAATATTACGCTACAAGTCTTACTACTACAGCAGCACCATATTTCGAAATGATATATATGGGCAAAGAGAAGATGTTTATTTCTAATTTCTAGGAAAGCGTTGAAAAAGGTTTATATAATCTTTAAACTGAGATGGATTACACCATATTTTCTTTCGTTTCTGGATTTTGCCCTTTTTGGTATTAGGTCTGTTTTGTAGATAATATATTCTTTAAGACACTCTTCTATAGACTTTTGTAACAAAAGTTGCGAAAGCAATTATTGATATTATTAATGACGCAAAGCGATAAAAGCAAAGTAGAAGTACTACTGTGGGGTAAACATTGATGAATATAAAGGAAACAATTGCCAAACAAAAATGCTGACTAAAATTTCTATTGAAATGGTGAAATCGCTATTCAATCTAGGATATTGTTGTTGGCACTCAGTCGCTTACGACGTCGAGGGTTCCAGTTGATCCGATCAACGGAACAGCCTGCTCGTGAAATTAACGTGCAAGTGGCTGAGCACTCCACAGTCATATGTACCCTTAACGTAGTTCTCGGGGATATTCAGTGTGACAAGGCTGACCCTTTGAATTACAGGCACAACAGAAACAGGAAGTAAGAGTGAGAGAAAGTTGTGGTGGAAGAGTACAGCAAGGTTCGTCACTATCCTCTGCCGGAACATCGTGGCGCTTAAGGTGTTTTCGCTCAATAAACACTCACAACGCCCGGTCTGGGAATCGAAACCGCGATCCTATGACCGCCAGTCCGCTGCCCTAACCACCGGACTATTGCGCCTCAACTCAATCCAGGATATATGCAGTTAGTAATAGCACAGTCATAAACGAGTGATACCACGATGCAACTATCATATGCTATAGAAATTCTTCGATCTTGAATGCGTGAATTCTGTTACCTTACCCTTAAATTTCAAATGAATTGAATTTTGATATATGTTTCTTCATTACAAACAACACTGAACTCTAGCTTCACGTTATTTTATTCAGAGATATGCAGAAAGAAGCGATTCTGTACATTACATTGGACGTGTATATAAGTATATAGCGATAGTATTTTCGTGTCTTAAGAGAATTTTAATGTTACTGGCAGATGTCATCGTTGCAGAATGAATGAGAAGTGTAGAGCAACCAATTATTTATGTGAGGAAATCAATTGGGACCTTAAATACGAAGAGAATGTCATTGCTGATATTACAAAAACTTTAACCCAGGAATACAAATTTACACAACATCTTTTATGAGTTATTCCTCATCTACAAGACACATCTAAAAATATGAATATTAAATATAGCGGGGTTCAAGCCTACATACCGTATATATGAAGACACTGGAATCTAACAAAGTCTTCTTCCACTCATAAATTGAGACAAGATTCATTTGGACCACGAGGTGTGTGCGTTTAATAGTATAAATCGTAAAACATGAGGTCCGATTAAAGATTTCAAAATTCAAATGCAACTGCATGAGGAAAAAATGTAAATTATCAATTTATGTAATATTCCATAGAGAACATTTGCACCAGTCACATTTACGTTAACAGCTTTGCTACCTAGCTTTATTTCTCTGGTGCGTAGAATGCGATGGCCTTTTCTTGATTTCAGTTTTCTATTGGGAAAAAAGAAAGCAACATTCGGAGTTTCATAACGGCTTGGTCATTGCATAAAATTATAATGTTATGCATGGAAATTATATTCTTTTCTACTGTAGGCACAAGCCCCGAAATATTTGTGGAGAAGCCAGTTCGTCCGATCGACCCCAGTACTCAAAGAGTACTTAATTTATCGACCCCGAAAGGATGAAAAGCAAAGTTGACCTCGGAGGAATTTGAAGTCAGAACGAAAAGATAGACGAAATACCATTAAGCATTTCGCCCGCACCACTTTCACGAAATTATATTCTATAATACGAAACGAAACACTGTTAGCACATCACTAAATTAAAATTCAGAAGAATTACGAAGAAAATGTTACTATGTAATGTGTCAATTCAATGCATTTATTCACTAAATTCAGTGGGTGCTTAACGCAGTGTGTTCGTGGCTAGTTAAGTAGGTTGCACAGTTATTCATGCATTTTTTCCTCGCAAGCATGTTTCATATAAACATGTTTACATATCTTGTAACATAAAGTGTTGCCTGAAAAATTAAACAGTTAAGTTATATAGCAAAATATAGCATCAAATAACTCCATTGTTCAAATACCAGTTTTTACATATCATTCAGTAGGTGCATACCAGTACATATTGTAAAGCTGAGTTTGTGAGTGTGTGCGCGTGTTGCATCTATAGAAATCCACACCTTACAAGATAGCAATCTGGGAGTCGATCCAATGGATTCCTCATGGACGAAAATGCCCGGAATCGACCATTTATTATTATTGTTTTTTGTTTTTTTTTTTGCTTCCTAAGAGGTAAATTTTTGCATTAAAAATAATTTTAAACCATAATTTCTAACAATTTTCAAGTCGGAGAAATACACCAGCATTTGAAAACATGAGTTACGTCCCCTTTTAGCGATGGTGGAGAGAGAGGGAGAGAGAGAGAGAGAGAGAGAGAGAGAGAGAGAGAGAGAGAGAGAGAGAGAGAGAGAACAGATTTTTTAACATTTCGTCTTTTTAGCGAGTGATACACAATATAAACGATATTCTCTGTTTCTCTACAATTAATTTCAAAATTGGCCGAATCCGTTGCTCTACTCATAGCGACATATTTTGAACTCTCAACAGAAAGCATATGAAGAATTACAAAAATGTATTTTAACCGATGCACTAACAATACTATCAGTTCCTGTTCCGATTACGGTTGAGGTCAGCAATTTCAATGGAACGCAGTGAGCTGCAATGAATAAACAAACTATATATAGTGTATAAAATGCAGAGAATCTATCTTTAAATGATCGCCATCATTTAAATCTTCTTTGTTTCAGATGTTAAAAGAAACTTATCAAAATGAGAGTTTATTAAAGAAATAATATCATATACATTAAATTATCATATGAAAAATATACCATAATCATCTAAATCTCAATAATTTATGTCACGAAGAAAACAAGTGAGGTGTGTATATTGTACAGGGTTCCTAAGAATATGCAAAGCATTAAGGAAGAAAGTCGTTTGCCACACACAATATATGTAAATATGAAATAGAACAGAATTTAGAAATAATACATGGCAACATTGGAGTTATTGTAAAAAGTACAACTAGCGATTTAAACGCTAGAAAAATATTTCTTTCTACAGTAGATACAAGGCCCGAAATTTTTGGGGAGGTGGCCAGTCGATTAGATCGAGCCTGGTATGCAACTGGTACTTAATATATCGAACCTAAAATGATGAAAGGCAAAGTCGACATCGGTGGAAATTGAACTCAGGACGTAAAGAGAGACGAAATACCGATAACAATCTCACCCGGCGTGCTAACGTTTCTTATTTCTTTATTGTCCACAAGGGGTTAAACATAGAAGGGACAAACAAGAACAGACAAACGGATTAAGTCGATTACATCGATCCCAGTGCATAACTGGTACTTAATTTATCGACCCCGAAAGGATGGAAGGCAAAGTCAACCTCGGCGGAATTTGAACTCAGAACGTAACGGCAGACGAAATACCGCTAAGTATTTCCCCCGGCGTGCTAACGTTTCTGCCAGCTCGATGTCTTCATAAATTCTTTTCTACTCTACGCACAAGGCCCGAAATTTTTTTGGAAGAGGCCAGTCGATTAGTTCGACACCGGTACGCAACTGGTACTTTATTTATCGATGCAAAAGGATGAAAGAAAAAGTCGACCTCGGCGGAATTTGAATTCAGAACATAAAAGCAGACGTAATGCTGCAAAGTATTTCGCCCGGCGTGCTAACGTTTCTGCCACCTCACCGCCTTAAAAGTTTGAAAATATTGGATGAAAAATATAATAATATAAGGGAGATTAACCTTGCATTAATAAAATGAATGAGGCTGTGTGTTTTATGGAATTTAAAAAAAATGAAAGCTGGGGTTAAATAAAGGTGGCATTAATGAATGAACAGTGTATTTAGGCCATACCTATCTGATAAGGAATTTAAGGTTATTTGGAACTCTTAAAGAAGAACGTTAATAAAAGTAATCATACATAATCAAATGAACGAATACCTAACTGTATGGGATGAAACGAATACCTAGATTCCAATAAGGTAGTGTATATAACATTTTATTGTATTAAACAAGATTATTAATTTTTAAACTGCTTAAGTAATTAGGTTATACATATAGGCAAGAATAAAATTAAGGATTGTTGTATTTTGAGGCGATGACAAAAGACAGTCTAATGAAACAATAATTAGCTTTAAATAAAAGAGATTCTTTTAAAAGTATCTGAACAATGAAATAATAGGATAATTGTTTTAAAATACTTGAATATAATTAACTGAATGTGTGAAGAACATGTTATCGAACTGAAATCAGTGCAGTAGGTTGGGTGGTAAAGTACGTGTGTTGGGAAAAGCAGAAGAAAGTAGATCCTTACAGCTGGTTAAAGATAAAATAGGTTAAGCGAGTGGTAAACTATTTTAAAAGGGAAGACTGTTTTGATTGTATTTTTGTAGAGAGACGGGAGAGGTAAATAGATTTATTGAAGAGGACATTTTATAAAGAACTAGAAATGAAACGAGAATAATTTAGAAAGGATACAGTAAGGTTATTATTGTATTGTTTGAAGAATGACTTACCATATACTTAGTTAGACATTGGGTTATTCTATTCAGCGTTGTGTTTATATCGTTATATCTAGTATCTGAAGAAAACAAGATAACTGTACAAACATTACTATTTAGAGTCGGGGTTAGTATAAGGAGGTCATATGCTGTTATTGCTTGAACATGTATGATTCTAATTAAAAGTATCTGATATTTTGGTTGGTTGTCCAAGTCCAGTGGTGGGCGTATTAGCGACATATTTATCAGCATTGGTCAAAGAATAGAATAAATCCGAGATAGTAGATACAAAAGAAACAAAATTACAATCAATAAGCTAAGGTTTAAAGTTCAATGGGATATGTTCAATGTGAAACGAAATGGTGTGCGTATTTAATACACCATTTGATTCATGCATACACATTGGCTTTGTACATGTAAAGAATAGTCGATCAGTTTATTTGTGTAAGGGCGAAGGGAGCTATAAAATTACATTCATTATTTGCAGATACATTCATGCTAACATACGCACACGAATGTGATACTAGTAAATAATATATTAAAATCAGTCATTGTTCATTAGAATTCTGGCAAAAAGTATTCTATAAGGATTGATTTTGTAGTGGTAATATAGGTTACGCCATGATCCGCCCCCCATCAAATTGCATAGATTTTCAAGTTTATGGACGTGTATTTTTATATTTTCTTGAACACTAGTTATAGACCTAACCTTTTAATATTTTTGGACATGTAGTTTTAAGTTTATTAGTGGCTTAATTAAATGTGTGATTTGGGATTTGATAAGCTATGTATATTCAAGCATTCTTCAATAATACGCACCAACATCCATCCATCCATCCATATATATATACATACATACACACACACACACACACACACACATATATATATATATATATATATATATATATATATATATATATATATATATATATATATATATATATTCATATTCAGATGCATTTGAATATATGCATTGTGCAGGTGTTTGTGTGTGCGAAGTCTACTTACAGTAGTAAGCAAGAAATATACCAAGATTATGCAATGTGTAATTATAGGAAATTTGCGATTATAAAAAATAAAATTCACCCCACACAGTACACACGTATCCATATATTGTAAGAGCATACCTTCACACACACTAGCTCAAAATCAAAATATATCCAAGTATAAATTCGAATGTTTAACTAATTGTTGCTCTCTCAATCTCTCCCTTCTGCCTCTTACTCCCTCCCCCCTCTCTCTCTCTCTCTTTCACTCTTTCCATTTTGCCAAATGTTTGCATGACAATATGAAGTAGGCGTAAATATGATATCATTTCGTACTTTTTAGAGGATATACAGATTAAAATGAAGATACGTATAGAAAATAGGCTGATTACCATTTGACTTTATGTACAGTTTTTGATAATATTTTGTTACGTTGTGGGTGGACTGACAGTAAAATTATCTTCCTTGGATCTGAGTTTTATTGGGAAGTGTTTTTTTCTTAATTTCGTATTGGACCGTAACTTATAAAGTTTATATAGATTATGATATAACAGTTGGTTCTTTAGAGTATAGTCGATTTCAATCTGTGCTGATCATTTCCTTTTACTTTCTGAGATTCAACTGGAGAGTAAAATGTATTTAGTTCTGAGGCTATTTAAAAACAACTGCTTGAAATTGGTCTGAAAATTTTCAGATATATATATTAGAGAAATTAATTCTTTGTGCATGATACGATCACTCAGTATTCATTCAGAAGCATTTACCAATTTCCTAGAATCGTAGTTACTTGGAATAGAATGTGGGTTAATGGATTACTTCGTGTCGAGATTTGGATGTGTTATTATGTGCAAAGCTTGGCGGTTTGAAATGATACATTTTAAAACTGCTTCGCAACAGATTTTGTGGTGTCTTTAATATGGGTAAAATACTTTACGCATAAAGTAAAACCGAATACTTTACCTAGTTTTGATTTTGCAGCTGTTACACTATACGAAGTAGAGATACGCACCAAGAGTTAAACATTACGCAAACTAAGTTTCTAAAACTTAGATGAGTTTCTGTGATCATCAACAACCCCTGAATGTTTATACGCTTCCCTTGTTTGATAATGTATTGTCTAATGATAAAAGACTAATATAAATTTATAGACGATAATGTAAAGTAACGGAGGCATTGTTACACATGTTAAAGGAGGAAATTTTCTTGATTATAATTACAAAATTTAGAAAATAAATACTAATAGCTTCAAAAGAAAATTAATTATCGTGATATGAGAAATACAAACAACCAATAGCGCTTACGACTAATCAGATACAGTTAGAAGTCTAATATTATGTCGAACACAGCAGCTATAAGTAATGTCGGAAAACCGAAATATTTTTCATCAAAACATAGCAGGAAAGAAGTGCAACAATTTAAAAACGGACTGAAAGCTGTATACTTTCAAAGTAAATATACTTTAAAACCCATAACACAATATTTTATTTTCAAATCCCATGATGAAGCACCAAACCTACTAGTTTCATATTGATAAAATAAGATTTATTACATTCGACAAATGAATTCCAAAATGAAGCATCTCCAAGCAATTAATATATAAGTATAGACACACTGCAGTTAATTCCTCATATGCATTCCAAGTTAATACACTAAATATCAGTTAATTATTTCAAACAATCAATCAAACATTCTGGTAACACTTTTCCACATAGTTTTTATGCATTACCATAGCAGATATTTCTCCTGCAGTTTAGATGTAACAGTGAGTGATATGAGTAAGTAATAATCTAATTTTCTTCGCCAGATTCGAAAGCGGAACCGCGTGACTTGTAGAGCCAGCTGACCAGAGCAACATTTGGTCAGAAGGATCTTCTCATTACATGGTTGAGTATTTTGGTCGTGGTGGTTTCTGAACTAATTGGTTATGGGTTTAGTAAAGGGAATCCGAGGACAGTAGGAGAAAAACTCTTATCTAAGTGCTATCTGAGAAA
Source organism: Octopus bimaculoides (assembly GCF_001194135.2). Classification (NCBI taxonomy): domain Eukaryota; kingdom Metazoa; phylum Mollusca; class Cephalopoda; order Octopoda; family Octopodidae; genus Octopus; species Octopus bimaculoides. Next base: position 182,033,361 of record NC_068982.1, on the reverse strand, counting down.
GGACATATTTTGAATTATCTGTTAGGTCAGTGACGTACAAATCTTGATGAAGTGACTTTAATCGTTTGGAGTGCTTCTCACCTCGACTGGATAGTCACTATTCAGCATTACACTCTATCGTTGCTGATACCTGCGATGAGTACTTGTTCTGTTGGTTAATTTCAGATAACCAACTATCTACTAAGGAGCTATTTTTCATTGCTGCACATCAAGAGAATAAGTCTTCCATATGTGATCAAAGCACATAAATTATTTCTTGGTACACCCTGCGAAGACTACTTCTACCATGAAAGAAAAATATATTATTATCTATATTTCAAGTGCATTTTTGTGACAAACTGTTTAAATCTTGCTTGCAACAGAGTAATAATCTAATTGTAGTAAGTAATAATCTATGAGTAAGTAATAATCTAATTGTAGTAAGTAATAATCTATGAGTAAGTAATAATCTATGAGTAAGTAATAATCTAATTTTCTTCGTCACATTCGAAAGCGTAACCGCTTGACTTGTTGAGCCAGCTGACCAGAGCAACGTTTGGTCAAAAAGATATCGTCATTACACTGTTGAGTATTTTGGTCGTGGTGCAGAGCTAGCATTTCGTTATATTTTGGTAACAAGCAGTCGACAGTGGTAAACGCATGGTGTTAAAAGAGTAAGTTCAGTCCGATTCCCGATGCCATCAATTAAAACCCCTCGAATCTAGGCAATACAAATGATCATATTATGAAGAAAATAATTTAAGCGCCGACAATGATGCCATAACATCGCATTTGTATTACTCTCAATATTGCAACCATCATGTCCACATTAACGTTGCACAGAAAATTCATGTTTGGTAAGTAGAACAGGTTTGGATTCTGAAGTGCTATGAAAAAGAAAAAGCTTGTGCATTTCATAGAAGGACAATTTGCCCAACATGTACATAAAGCTTCCCGCAAGAAATTCCCTATGAATGAAACTTTATAGAATATAACAGTACTTTTATGAATCCACCTCATTTGCAGAATGTACCATCAAAGTACGTTAGAAGTTTATATCTTTCCTGTAAGTAAATTACTAATGAAGTTACGTACATCGTAGTAGTAAGCAGCGTAATGCAAAATAGAAAATGTCGTTTACTCTTAAGAAAAAAATTGAAACGACCCATCAACAGCAACACAGTAACTGTATATCACAATCTCCAAAGAAAGAGAAAGTGTTGAAAATATCTCGTGCTCATTTGGAAATCTACTACCGAATGATAATTCCCAATGTTGAAAAATCAATTACACAAAGAAAAGAATGAGAATGAATCAGCCATTCCTCTGGGAATATTTTAAAGTCAACATCAGCATCATCTGGATTAGTAAAGCCAATAGATTGCGTACCTTTCAAAGAAGAGAACATGCACTTTGTATATTTAAAATGGATAACATTTCTTCAGGTGTTGGACAAATGCAATTTGACAGAATTTTCTTGGAGTAGCAGTGAATTAAAAAAAAGACATACATAAAAAAAAACAGAATTATCTCTAATTTTAAACTGAGCAGATATCAAGCGTATGGAAAAACTTCTCTGTTGATCGCTCAGCCATGTCTGCCATATAAATTGTCTGAAAACCTGATACTTATCAAGCTTCAATCCTATGTTGTACGTTCCAGGATCAATTAGCAACCTGACTTCTGACCTGACATATTTAAAACAGGCTAACATTTGAATCTGATTCAGTCTGTCGAGAAGAAGTTTTAAAAGGAACAGTTAATAGTAGTCGTTTCGTTGATCTGTCTAGGTGAAATTGCGAGCATGTAAATAATGTACTAGTATTTTCTCTTCTGCACAGAACCTGCAATATATGACGCCAAACATCAGCAACCATCGCCATAAAACATCGGTGGTCCTTTGTAATTTACAATAAGTATGGTATAAAAGACAATATCTATTTCATGTAATGGCAATTTGTTGAATACAAGTTTTACTGCAAAAATTTATTGAGCATTTTGTTACTTTGGAGTAGTCTCCATTACTGTGTATCATATCTCTGCTATTGTCTGTATCGTAAGTAGCAGTTACATTTCAAGAACAATTAGTCAATAGGAGAGGAATATATGCGGCATAAGAAAAAATGCATTTCAAATGTAACGATAATGATACGGTCACAATCGCCTCGCATGAAGGTGTGTAAAACGACGTTATTAGTCGATATTATTCTATTTGCACGGTATGGATACAAAGAAAGACACATGTAATCATCTCAGAATATACAATACGCATTTCTTTGTGGTTGCACTCCTACTGAATCTAAATGGATACAGAACAAGACTGTAACTAAAATGTCTTTCAATTAGCAGGTATTACCATGGCGTAATTGCGACAACAAAATTTCTATTCTTGACATTTTGTAATTGTTTCGTCCATTTTGTTAGATCCTTAGATAGGTTATAATTAGTTACCATAGTGATTTATGTCACCGTTGTTTTTCTTTTCTATGCAATTCACGAACATTAAATATACATAATAATCTTGCACAACAACCACAACTTGAAGCAGACGGAAGTCATCTGATGCATGTCGCAATATGCTTCAATGTATGATTTATTTAATTTCTTCCAAGGCACACATAATCTACATTATTTTGTTACATATTCTATGTCATAAAATGTACCCGCCTACATATACATGCTTACGTAAAAATATATATGCATGCGTACATGTATATGGGAAGTGGGTGTGAATATACCAATACACCTTGTTGACTAATTATCTTGAGTCGAGAAACTTCCGTCTCAAACATTACTGTGAAAATCACTAGGATATTTTTATAGCAGGTTTAACGCTGACCACATTCAATATTTGTTTCAAATCTGGATTCACTACAGCAGGAATACAACGCCTACAAAACCGGCGAAGAACTCAGCATTGGAATATATAAGCAATGAGATATTAGTAGAATAATTTGAACTGTAAAGTACTCTTCTCTGCACTTATAAACTAAACAACGATATATATAATTGAAGAAAATAACAGAAATGATGCATGGCGTGACACTTTAGATGGAATATAATATACTAGGAATGACTCTATGCTGGACTAAACTATTTAAATGTAAGACAATGCACCAGATAGTATCTCATAGTTACGCTGACCCTCCCTGTAATACATATGTTCTATCCATATATGTAACATGATGAAGTACACTACAGTATATAAACATTTTAATGGAATGCTTAAAGCAATGTCTCAAGAGAAGATTAATTCGTTCCTAACCAACGGCAGTAAGACAGACCATGTTTCACTAGCAGCAAATCAAGAGTTAAATGAAGATGATGTTGGCAGTGAATAACGATGTAAGGAGGGTATATTTACGAAATATTAATGAACCATAATACACTAGATAAACACCTGTTAATCCTCCCTTTTTCAGAATTGTCAAACCATGTATTAAGGATACCACAGTCGAATATTAGATGCAAAGCAATGAAAATTAGTCAATTGTTTGCAAAACCTGAAATACGATATTTGAACTACGGAGGACTATCAGCTGTTTGCCAATATTTATAAAACGTAAACCAACATATTGTTTATACGTTCAGCAAGAAACTCAGCCATCAGCAGACTAATTCTGAACAAAAGAAAAGAAAAGATAAAAAAACTATACATGCTAAAGTAATAGTTGTCTGAAAGAGATGGAGAACAGACAGTAAAGGTCATGACGTAGTTGAGGAAAGATTTAAAAGGTGAAAAATGTTTGATATGAATATGTTAAACTCTACTTACATCAGGAGAAATCCAAAATTATCAAAAGCATAGATTCAATGGTGATGGTCTCGAGATAGGGCTATCTCAGAAAATGACTCCACATATTTTTCTCCAGAAAAACCGACTGTCTGCTAGGAATAGTTACCATAGTTTACCAGCAGGTTTATGTGTGAATATGAACATGAAATTTGGCTGAAATTATCAAAAACACATTGAATAAGAAATAACAAAACCATTTAAACAGTGCTCACCAGGCTAGCCAAACTATTGCTACAATCGTATGAATAAGTAAATACATGTTTTATGAATCTAGAACTCAGCAATCTTCTAATGATTAGATTATGACAGCCTAAAAAGAAGATTTTTTAAAACAAAGCTGGTGAATAAATCAGCAAACCATAGATGTCAAACGTGCGACAGCATATATTCTATTACCACATTTCACGCAAGAAATGACGGTCCAGAGTATAATGAATACGAATGAAAATATTGATTTCAAATTATGGTGCAAGGTCAGCAATTCCGGGGGATGGGGATAAGTCGATGACATTGAGTCAAGTACTCAGCTGCTACTTATCGATCTTGAAACAATGAAAGGCACAGTCAATCCCGGTGGAGTCGACCTCAGCGTGTTTTAAAGGAAGTATTTTTATTAACAGCGCAATGCACCGCCGGCTTGAGAATCGAAACCACGATCTTGCGACTATGACTGCCACACCCTAAACAGTAAGCTACATGCGTTTATATATAAGTGTCTTTGTGTGTATGTGTGTGCGTGTGTGTGCGTACGCATGTGTGTGTTTACGTGCTGGACAAATACACATGCATTCTCTGGTTTAACAAGAAAAGGAAGCTGTATATACTGAAACTAAATTTATATATGCATTTCAACTGTCACACATTTCAATTAACACGGTAATAAATTTATAGTACTATAATTTTGTTTATGACTTTATATATTAAAACTTTCCGTATAATCGCGTAACCGGCATTTTGTGCAAATATATTTATTGCTCTGAGGTTTTACAATATATCGTTTTAGTACTTTGTGTTTTATGATGAATTACAATAATTACAATTAATTAGCTTTTATATTTCTCTTTTTAATAAATTCCATAATTTACTCCAATGTATGGATTAGAAATGGACTTTCTTTCATGAAACTAATGGTCTACTGTTTCGCCTGGCAATATAGAACTTAATGTGTTAAAACTTATAGTGGTTCCAAATTTTGGCACAAGGCCAGCGATTTCGGGGAGGGTGTAAGTCGATTACATCGACCCCACCTACCATGATTCCACTAATACGTATTTTATCGATTCCAAAATTGTGAAAGGTGAAGTTTACCTCAGTGGAATTTCAACTCAGAACGTAAAGACAGACGAGATAACAATTCTACCTGCTGCTGCATTTGTTAAGAGTTATATTCATAAACATATTAACATGGGAAAAAGTTTATGTGAAAGCTGCATGTCATCGGATGATGGACAATATGTATCATAACAAAGTCATACTAGGCAACATCACTTTTTATAATATATCTAATCTTTATCATTCTAGACACATACACGGCGGCGAGTTGGCACAATTGTTAGCACACCGAACAAAATGCTTTGTGGCATTTCGTCCGTTTTTACGATCTGAGTTCAAATTCCACCGTGGTCGTTGACGTTGTCTTTTATCTTTTCTGGGTCGATGATATAAGGACCATTTACGTACTGGAGTCGTTGTAATCGACTAGCTTCTCCCCCAAAATGTCAGGCCTTTGACCTTTAGTAGAAAGGATTATAGTAAATATACGAGCGTACGCGTAGGCACGCGCACGTACAAACATGTACACTTATAGTAATATATTCTTTGCGGCCAAAATTTAATTAGTATTTTTTTTCATAGTTTATCGGAAAATATGAAGCCTGTTTGATAGAATCTGTAGCCATTCAATATTCAAAATGATTAGAATTTGATCTTTTATGCGCAATATACTCAAAAATATCTACACGTGTATGTTTGGGGATAGAGGCTGGAAACTTATTTGCAGTTAACAAGAATATATATCTGCTAGTTTTCTCTAGACGCTTATGATAAAGGAGTCCAGTACACAATTGCATGGTTCATTAAATGCAAGGCACAACCCTACAAATGTGACAATAGTGCTTGTATACCTGAATTCTATGAAATAATTAGGCGCAAATCAAATATAACAACAAAAGAGGTGTAATTGGTCGCATTTTACCGCATGTGATTCCTACACATTACTGAATATAATGTAGTAGCTTCATCTAAATCACTTCATTAACATTTCTATAGCCAAAAACCTTACATGTATGTCACTCGATTGATACTATATCCTCCCTTTCAAGGTTTCTACTTCTTTCTAACTTACGTTAACTTAATTAGTTCAGCTAATCTCAGTGCCACTGCACTAATTCGCGCAACAGATTAGTATTACTCTTAGGTAATAACGATAAGTATGTATTGGGATTTCTTGCATATCTTTAATATATCAACATGTTAACTATATATAATTCAGTTAAATGTGGTATACAATGTCCATTTGATACCATTAATCCCCCCCCTATTGTTATTTACCCACTAGCATATAGTCTAAAGCTTTAATAATTCAAATAACTTGTTCTATATGTGACCGTTTAGTTTGCCCATCGATTTTATTTCCTGTACTTCGTTTCCACCATACCTTCTTTATTCAATTACTATTTACTTTTCTTATTGATGAGACAGTTCACTGTCTCCATTCACAAATTATGTAATACCGAAGATATCTTAACTCGTATAATCGCTAAGGCACTAAGCCTAACTCCGTGCGAATCAGTATAAATGTGCGAATATTGTCTCGCCGTATATATTTTGTGTACAGTAAGTTCTAGGCATTGTGTCAAAAGAATGTGGTTATAATCTGTTGTAGTTAATATTAACTTTCTACTATTATATCATTACTTTGAAATTACTGTTCTGTGTTATATTGTATGTGTGTGTACCAGCACATGAACGTAGCTAGGTATAAATGTATATGGACTTACTTGCTAATACTCATGTATGTGTATGAACGTGCATGTTAATGGGATCGTGACTATTCACATAAGGGAAATATGTATGCATTCTAATACTATGTCAATGTTCATGAAAATCCTCTGGCATCTCCCAACGCCAGCAGTGCATGAAATTCCTACAACTCAAACCGCTTCTGGTTCTGAACATTCTTTCATATCTTATTTTGTTCTCTCTTTATGTTTCTCTTCCCACTGACCATTTGTCATTTCAGTATTTATTTATTTCTTATTAACTATATTTTCCTTCGAAGCAAATTTCTAGATAAACCTATCTCATTATTTATATTTATATTTTTCTGATTATTATGATTTTGCTTTATAATTTTTTTTTAGTTAGACAATTTGTATAAGAGATTAGGGAGAAGTAATGTTTATTGCCATTTAAAAGTGGCTGTTCTGTAGAAACCGATCTTACTACAATTTTAACCCCACAAGGATGGTTTCTCCAGCTGGTTTTTCCATGCAATCTGCACCTGATAAATATTGCAAGCAGGGGAGTGAACCCCTACCATCCTCCAGTCACGAGACCACATGGTCGTGCGGTTTCTACTTCTTTGTGGTCATCATCGGTGGAGGATACTCATCCGCTAGAGATAGCATTCGTTCACTCCAGCTGGCACTATATAGAATTCACGTGAAACACAGTCACCGAACTTGCAAGAAGCAAAGTAGATACAAAGAAATTCTCTATAATGGATGAAAGCAGTAACTATACTAAGAGGTTCATTGCTAGCAAAACCTGGCTGTCCCATAGCAACCGACGTTACTGCAATTTTAACCCCAGGAGGACGCCTCCTCCAATTGGTTATATGATGCAATCTGCACCCGATGTATATTGCAAGCAAGGGAGTGAACCACTACCACCTTCCAGCAATATATATATTTTACTTTAGTATAGTTATATAATGAATCTTTCTCTGAAATTGTATTGGACTGTAACCATTGCTCTCTTAAGTGAATCTATACACACATATAGGGTCAGCCTACAAACCGCAGTAGAGCTGATGTTTTTTAAATACAATGAATCAAAATGACCATTTGTCTGTTACTTCACTTCTCGAAGCCCTTGTATATGTGGGCATTCACACGTATATATATATATATATATAT
>NC_068982.1:182022885-182025393 GCF_001194135.2 Octopus bimaculoides | reverse complement strand
TATATATACATATATATATGTCTTTATGTGCGTGGTAATGTCGATACAATATCTACTACATAAATAACAAGATAATAAAACAGCTGTAAGCGAATAACAGCAATAAATGAGGTCAATTACTATTCTGCTGCAGGCCCTGATAGATTCCCCGCAAGTCTCCTGAAGGAATGTAGACACCAACCTGCAGTCCCTCTAACCAATTTCTGGAGAAATTCTTCAGACTCAGGTTATATACTGAAACAGCTCCTATCCCAGTCTGTCAGCCCGGTTTTCAAACAGGGAAACAGATCTCTCGCAGTCAACTATCGCCCAATCTCACTCACCTCCCACATCACTAAAGTGTTTCAAAGAGTGGTCAGATCAAGAATAGTTGACTTCCTGGATATCCACGAACTCCTAAATGCAAATAAGCATGGCTTTCGCTGTGGAAGAGACTGTCTAACACAGCTCTTACACCCCATTGAGGATATACTTCAAGCTTTGGGAACAGGTTTGAACTCTGATGTCATATATCTTGACTCCAGTAAAGCGTTCGACAGGGTTGACCATAACATCTTATTCTCAAAATTGGCAAATGTTGGAATCCGTGAAAACGTCTATACTGGTTTGAGTATTTCCTGGCGAATAGAACAGAACATGTTGTGGTCGATGGAGTCCACCCAAGCCCAGTTACCTAAACCCAAGTTACCAGTGGTGTCACTGAGAGGACTATCCTGGGCCCGCTCCGCTTTATAATCTACATAAACGACCTTTCCAGCGTCGTAAAACACTGCAAAGTAAAAATATTTCCTGATGACACAAAACACCAGCAAATCATCAATGAAGAAGAAGACCGGACTCAACTCCAGCCTGATCTATATTCAGTGAACCAATGGGCAGATAAAAAGGAAATGTCAAAAAACGAGGGGAAATTTGAGCTGATGCATTTTGGAAGAAAGGCTATACATAAACAGCCATACTCTCTTCATTCAGGGGCACCACTCACAGCATCTAATAATATCAGAGTCCTAGGAATAATTGTTGATGACAATCTCAGCAGGAGTGCCCACATCAGCAATATACCTCGTAGGATGAGCTGCTGGATCTTAAGAATCTTCCGGTCCAGAGAACACTCCTTAGTACAGCCACACCTTGAATATTGCTGCCCCCTGTGGTCTCCCCATAGAAAACAAAACAGCTCGAAAATTGAATCACCCCAGAGGTCATTCACTAAATGAATTAAAGGCATGACTGATCTCGATTACTGGGACCGACTTAAAGCCTTGAAACTCTACTCTCTCCAGCTCCGCCGCGAGCGGTACTTCATTTTCACGATGTAGAGAATATACCACCATCATTATCCAAACGACCGACCTGAACATTAGCTTCAAGTTTCATCCAAGGCTGGGAACACGGACCATACGTCCGCTGCCCAATTTATGATCACAACATATAGGTACACTGCGACACAGTTTCTTTTCTTCAATAGGTATTGCCCTGTTTAACAATGACCCAAAACTGATCAAAGAGGAAAATGATCCTATCACCTTTATCCGGAGTCTGGACAAATTTCTTTAATACTAAATATACCACCTATACCTGGATACAACTCATTCAACAAGAGCTCATTACATGATACCACAAAATTTGACGTAAAAAGGATTTTAATAATCCTATCAGGTTGTGCTATTAAGTTAGACATGGACTGGACCAATCTTTGGTCCAAACATATGTAAGTTTATCTAGGTTTACCTACATATACTTATATATATACACATATATATGCATATGTACATATGCATATGTACATATGCATATAGGTGCGTGTGTGTCTGTGTCTATGCATGTATGCATGAATGTATACATGTCATAAATTATGGATTGTCACGTCTTGCTTTTCGGCCGGTAAATATTAGTAGTGTTTAAACACTTCAGTTATTTCAATACCTAAAGCAGTGAACGTTTAGAAAATAAAATAAACACAGAAATTCTGTTACTTATTGGACACTCAAGGACATTGTAAGACACCTCACAGTATTCTGTTTTACATTTGAGTGAAATCAGCACAACTTTATCCATTCATTTTTCAAAATTTTTTTCTCTGATACACAGAGTGCTGTCCTTCAATCAATGTCGTTGTTTGTTCCTTCTCGAACCATGCCTGGCTCATAAGGGCCGGTTTTCCGGTTTCATTGGCGTAAAGATTCCCCACCTAGACGGGTCGACGGTCCGTCGGAGGTGCAAATCAAAAATACCTTCTAAATAATTTCATTAATCCAATTGTACTTTTCTACGAAATCGATTTGATCTAATTTTATGCAAATCACACTAATATGTTGATTTACAAGACTATGAAAATAGAGTGTAACGAAACAAATCGTAGTTATAACCTTGAATTACAATGCAATATATTATTTATGAAACGTATATGTTGATATTCAAGTATGTACTAAGAAATTTTCAGCTAATATTTGCATATCTTAATACATAGATACTTAAATCACACATACAGACGCACAAGCATATATA
>NC_068982.1:182016236-182022190 GCF_001194135.2 Octopus bimaculoides | reverse complement strand
TATATATATATATATATATATATTGTTGCTATAATGCAAAACTGTCGTAAGTCCAAAACGTTGCTTTTTCAGTAAAAGAAAAAATTGTTTCACCATTCCTTAAAAACACCGTTGTACAACACACTGACAATTTTTGATATCTTGTCATCTGAAGCAGTTGGAGATAAGATGATTTGCCCCAAAATATCCGGCTATTGTTAGCAAGAATAAATAGTGATAAAAAAAGGCATTTGGCGAAATTTGGACATACGACAGCTTAACATGACACTAACGGCAGAAAATGAGTAACCCGGATTGCGAGATTTTCGAAAGTAAGGACTATGCAATCTCCAAAACCGATATATGTACATACATATGTGTGCGTGTTTTTATGTTTGTGTGTGTATGTGTGTGTGTTTGTGTGTGAGTGTGTGTGTTTGTCTGTGTACGTGTGTGCGTGTGCGCGTATGTGTGTGTATGGAGATACATGTATACTGCAAAACATTCAAAACATTATATATTGAGATTATTTGATTAAAAATATTACATTTGGTGCTAATTATTTTAGTATAGTAGTCTACCTGTTTATTGAGTACGCTTTAGTTGCATGATCGTCTTCGTATATAATTCAATAAATTAACACCTGCATGCATTCCTTATTAATGTTCATAAATCATATTTATTGCCATAAAGAAGCATTTAGCCTATCTACTTCATAAATGCTGTTTAAATTTACGTCACTTTTTAAAGTACCAGGAAATTACTTTTCATAGACAAATATTCTTCAATTTACACTTTTTTATGGTAAAATATGTCAATTCTGTGAAACACTGTAGAATGTCATCGTGTTGAATGTGTACATTAATCTCGGAATTCATTGAAATCATAGCATAAAACAGGGATATTAGAATGTAAAAATGCATATTGCATGTTTATTTCTTTTTTCATATAAACGTTTTAATCTGATTGCGTTTTGTTTCCTGAGAAAATCGAATGTAGCAATGGTGTAAATGGAAACATATATAGTGTCTTGCAGTCGAAATATTGGTTGTAATATTGTAAATGTCCAATATATTATCGAGGTTATTGTGTGAATTACTGAAATCTATAGAATATTATTGTCACATTTTAGATATTTACTTTGAACGTAGATATATCATTCATCACAACTTTTGTAATAAAAAAAGGAAGGATTTCATGATTTTATCTATCTTATTAAAAATAACATCAAATGTATAAGCAAAATCGTAGTTTTGAATGGCCCTCCTGCCGCTACTCTTACGGAAAATTAGCAATTCGGTACATTTATCAAAGTAAGCGTATACTGACTTAAATTAGTGAAATGATTATATATAATTCTGTACAATTTATGACTTGTCTAACTCAGCTCAAATATAATGGCCGCAGTGTTGGGGAAAATGTTACAATTTGAAACATGATGAATATTTATCGCCTTATATTTAACAGAATATGTCTACATTTTGAATATTTGCAGGTGACACTTTTCAGTAATGTAAAGTAACTCGGGACTCACTGATGCATTGTGCGTTATCTATGCCTCTTTAATTATATACAGAATATCTAATTCTATCTTGTAGCGCTGAATAAACAAATGTAATTTTCTTTACTCTACTTGAAGAGAAGATAAATATATAAATTCATACTTGTAAAATAATAATTTAAAACAAAAATTAGCCAAAACATTATTGGTAACAGTAAAATTAATAAATACAAATAAATTTAGCAATAAAAATAATTAACATTATCTGACTTCTTTTTTCGATGCGTTTCCTTGCCTTTCAAGTAGATTTTACATTGCATTGATAGTGGTTACGTGTAATGTCTTTGCTGAAGTTTTATTCTATTGCCTGCATCGTTACAGTAAAAATATTTCCCTACATTGCTGCATTATTCACTACAATCTTTCTAGTTAAAACATATTGCACTTTTCAAAGATGATTATCTAGAATATGCGTTGTGTCAGCGCCAATTTTGTTGCTGAAAACTGATTCTGCGGAAAGTGCACTTTGCGAGTTTCACAATTGAAATAAAAGCGCCTGTCTTTTAATATAATGGGCGCTGAGTTTAATTGATTTACTTACATTGGTTTCTGTGTGCAATTGTAAGATATTAAACTCTTTGTTTAATGCTTTTCTAAATCATATACTATTCTACTTGATAATAACTTTCGTTCTCTCATTGTTAAAAATTTGTTTCGTTCCTTATCGATAAATTGATATATTCGTCAAAATGAATATATATCTAGATTCCATGCATTTTAATTTTCCCTATGACTATGTTTTTGTGATATAATTTGATCCCATTTGTCAGTCTGGACAAATATAAACCAAATTACTATATCTGGTTGTCATATTTCAAGTTTGATAAGAGCTAATTATGTTTATTCTCAGTTTTCAGACAGCAGTTTAAGCATTTTGCTCCGTCTATCTCGTTTAGTGTGTCTACTTATAAACCTTTGTCCGTATTTGGTACCCATAATGATGGATTAGTGAATTAATTGTTTTATTAATTGTAAAATGCTTGTCTTACTTTTCGAGATTTCTACGTTATTTGGTCCTAATCATTGTTACTGCCCTATTAATATCAATGTCTCCGGTTGTCATGTAGTCGAAAGATTTGATGCGCTGAATAATACTCCATATTGCTTGTATTTCATAATGCCAAATGTTTACCTTTCATTTCTTGTTTATTACCTATTCAAATTCAATTTCAATTTACCTCTTTTTTTTTCAGACTTACGTTCTTCATGCAGTTTTGTTACCATGGAAATGTTGTATCATATATAGTTTACACTGCATTTTTTTTATAAGGGAAATATATTTATTCCTGTTTCCTTTCTATTGTAATTGGTTTCCATATTATTCTTTCTAGTTATTTTTCCATATTATTCTTTCTAGTTATTTTTCGTTTGTAATTGTAATTTGTATTAGGCATTGACATGTATTAGTGTGGTGCCGATAGATTCTAATTCTATCAAGGTTAGAGAGATGGATTCAGATCACAATAGTGTATACTTGCTTTCTTAACCCAGCTCTTCAATTGAATTAACATGCAATATATTTTGTTTTTGCTGTAAAATACCATTTGATTGGTAGAAAAATTATACCTATTAACTCATTGTTCATTTTGAGTAAATTGTTTGCTTTTTACATTGCTATAATGTTTTCGCGGGAATCATTCTAAATTAACTTCTTTTTATTGATTTCTATGTTCTCCGCCCTGTTAGATACATTAACCTGAATTGCTATTTGAAAGGATCTTTTGTAATTCACTTATTTTAATGTGTGTATCTTATTTCATTTTCTCTTTTGTTAATTACTTTACATCTATATAAAATGATTTGGCACATTTTCCTGACCTTGTGCTCATTTTGTTGGACGAGTCAAACTGAGGAACAATATTTATTAGTTACTTCAATTGGCTGACAACCCTTGTAAATAATATTAAGACGTTCATACTAATTTTTCCAAATTTTTATAAACAACGTCTTATTTTCGTACCGTACGTTTGGTAATAATCTAGACCCTAATTACAATGGAGTTAGAAGTTCGCTTAATCTCTTTCTGCCATACTATGCTATCAAATACGACACAATCATACCAATATTAACATTATTTTAGAACGTAGAGCAATTCCCATCATCAATCAAACATGAATAAAAGAATTACCTGCCTGGATAGGTTTTTTTATGTGTACAGCAGTTGAGATTTGACGTTATAACGACACGCAGACAATACCATATTTGCGTTCGAAATGCTCAATGAAGTGAAAAGTAATCACTCAAATGACTACTTCATACCAATTACCCTCCAAAGAAGTTTAGCTAAAACTACAAATAAAGGCTGGCTACAAAAAATGAAAAGCAAATATATTGGAAGCGTGAATGGGTATCAAATATCCACTGACCATGGACATAGCGCTTTCACGTAGAGCAACACATTACTCCAATGAATCACTCTAAAAATATATCCATAATGTACCAGTGAATATAAGAATATCAATAAATATAAGAACACAAATGAGAAGAACTTATGTGGGAGAATACTATAATATGTAATGTAAAAAAGCGAAATACACTTAGGATATACAAAGTTAAAAATGCAAACGATAACACTTATACAGGAGGCAAACGGGAATTAAAGAAAACTTTCGAAAACACATGAACGTGATAATGCAGTTCTGCATTTAAGAGATGAAGAATTATGTAAATTATTTACATTTGATGCATATTTGTCCTCATCGTGTTTGTTGTTAACATAACGTTTCGGCTGATATACCCTCCAGACTTCTTCAGGTGTCTTGGGGAATTTTTAATCTGGGTTCTCATTCCTAAGGTATTTTTCGATGTTGTTGTTGTTGTTCTTCTTCTCATTATTATTATTATTATTATTATTATTATTATTATTATTATTATTATTCAGGACACTGCCTGAAATCGAACTCGAAATCTTGGGGTTAGTAGCCCGCACTCTTAACCACTACGCCATCTGCCCTTGTGCAATTATGGCGCGAATTTGTAGGGCTTATAGAACTAATATTTTCCTATCCTTCCTTAATACCGGTTCCCATATACTATTCTTATCTGCACTCGGTCTGCTAAGGAGGGTGTTGTGTCCTACCATATGTGCTGCTTCTTTTAGTATTCGTATTTTCCAGTGGTGTTCTCTGTCTATTATTTTAACTTTATCACACAGGAGGGTATTTGCCACGTATCCTCTTATGTGTCTAAATGTACACGTTATTTTTATGAATAATATATTGTCTATTGACTACGTTTTCGACACGTTAGGCCACTGGTAGTAAAACATTCAAAGATTTTTCTTACCCTCATATTATTAATTATATATATATAAAGATAGATTAAATATGGAGATATTCTATTGACAATCCAATAATTTATTTATATTATAATATTACATCAAATACTATGAATATAATATATGACAATATAATATTATATAAATAATTATAACTTTCTTCCTGTTTTCGCATTATCACTGAAACGTACAAAAACTAGCAACATTACCGTAAAAACTCGTGAGGCCGAGGCATTCGAGCGATCAACCGTTCTGTTGATCCTTAACCAGTATTTAGGACAGACAATATAAAAAAGACATCATAATCAATGTGCCAAATTCTGCGTGCGTTTGAAATGATACGGATTGAAAAATATTATGCATATTCAATTTTCCATATACCTGTATATTATCATTTTACTCACGGTGGTTGTTGCTAGAAACTCTGATTGTAGATATAAGGATAAATGTGTATTTGATAAGTTTTGTTTACACAATAATATTGTATATAGTTGTAGGGCGGATTCGGAACAATTTGTTTTACACAAGGTCTACGGAAAAGTGTATTAAAAATGAATAGCAAACCACGAATACACCTTTCGCAATAGAGACAAATTTAGCAGTACTAATCTAAGTAAACTAATTTTGGGAATTGAAGGATAATAAGAGATGTTACAAAATAAATTCAAAAATACGTAGGCATTGTAGTATAAGATTAATGATGCTAGATGCAATCTGTGTGTAGATGAGTTATATCAAATATTAACATCTAAGAAGAAATTGCTTATGAAGAGACGTGAGAGTGTTCTCTCTTGTACACACTATTTTAAATTAGTGTTTAGAAAATTTCATTACCTGTGCATATCTGTACTAGTATGTATACTTCTATAAGTGTACATATATGTGTATATATAAATAAATACATGTTTGTATATATGCATGTAAGCGCTCGTATACATGGACATACGTTATTTTTTATATTTATATATGATGCCAGCAATATATCGTTATGCATATGTATGTGCTTGAGCGTGTATGTAGGAAAGTACATGTATGCGTGTATATGTGTATGCGTATATGTAAGCATATATATATATATATGTGGGTATATGTATGTATGTGTATATATGTGTATATGAATGTGTGTATATATATGTA
>NC_068982.1:182014430-182016226 GCF_001194135.2 Octopus bimaculoides | reverse complement strand
AGTACGATCGTTTCGTGCGCCTCCATTTAATTAAGCAATGTGAACATTGCATCAAATATAAAATGCAGAGCAACCCTCAGCTGCATAAAAGTATAGAAATTTAATGCAATTACATCTAAACAGAAGGACATGTTTTTATAACTACATTTAAACTCTCCAAGTAGAAAGGAAGAATACAAAAAACCATTTTGACTTTCCCAGACCATACAGGCTAGTAAATAATTCTAAGCAGATTTTTAACTGTCACTGATTTTATTTGGTTTTTTTTCTGATTTAAGGACTATTTTATCAGACCTAGTGATTCAAAGCTTAAGAGGACACTGGCATTTTCTTTGTAGGGTAAGGAGTAAACAGTATAGACAGTACACATAGATGATATAGTTTTAAAATTTCTTAGGGTTTGGTGACAAACTACTATGGGGTGGGGTTCACTACTAGCAGACCAGTTTATAATGGAACAGGCGACGTATTATCATAAGGCACCTAGGTCAAGCGTATATAAAATAAAATTGTTATATTGTATACAGATACAGTAAATGGTTATTCATAGTTTTCATTAATTAGAATAATCTATCAGTATCGTGTTACATATGCTAAGTTTGAAATACTTGAGATACCAATATTTGCTTAATTAATATGTGAATAAATAAAGGCTAATTATAAATTAATAATGAAATAAAATTAAATAGTGTATAACAATGTAAATAATCAATTAAGGCAAGGAAGAAGGGGAGATAATAAAATACTGGTGATCCCAAAAACGAAGGTGCGCATGCGTATGTATGTGAGAGTGTGTAAGTGTATGTATGTGGGGAGGGGCTGGTGACTTTGGCGTGTGGATGTGTGTGTCTGTAATATGTAGGTGTGTGGATGATGGTGTGGGTGCTGGGAAGTGGTCAGTGCTAGTGTGTGCGGGGTAGTGTGAAGTGGTATAGTGATGTGTGGTGTGGTGTAGTGGTGTTTGGGTGTGGGGATGCGACGGTGGGTGTGGGGATGTCAGGGTGGGTGTGGGTTTGGGGTGAGGATGTGGTGATAGTGGTAGGGTATGTGGGAGTGGGATATGTAGTGGTGAGATGTGTAGGGATGGGATGGGGTGGTGGGTTTGGGATGTGTAGAGGTGGAGTGTGGATGGAGGGGGTATCGTTGAAGCGAGAAGGTACATAGGAGTGAAGAGAGGAAGTATGTGTCAGGGCAAGAGAGGAGAGGAGAAGGCGGATAGGAGTGAAGAGAGGACGTAGGTGTGAGATGATGAGAGGAGAGGAAGAGGGGAAGTAAGTGTGAGATGATGAAAGGAGAGAAGGGGAGTCAGATGAAGAGTGGAGGAGAGTTGAGGCCATGTAGCGCAAAGGAGCGAAGAGAATATATATATAGTCTCATCCGGTTTTCTTTCTACAAGGAGCTTCTAATCACATTTTTCCCAACATTGCTGTATAACTCAAGGTCAACCTAAGCAAGTTTATAAAGAAATATATTCCAACCGTAAACTTTAACCGTCTCTTCTCATGGTTTATCGCTCATTTCATTATCACGTGACTCCATTTTATTTACAAGGAAGGGTGTGATAGTAGAGGTGTGTTTGTTGCTTTGCTATTGATTATAGTCAAATGTTCCGCACCACTGCTCTCACTGAGGAGAAACCAATTTGTAATCATTGTTATAAAGTTTAGATTCTTTGTCATTCTTTTTAAGTCATTTTATAAATTTGTAAAACGTCAATCCGTACATTAGCAAATAAATTTTAATTCACACCCACACATACACACAAGTACACACACACACACGCACCACACACACAC
>NC_068982.1:182013780-182014152 GCF_001194135.2 Octopus bimaculoides | reverse complement strand
ATATATATATATATATATATATATATATATATAGGGAGAATTCACGAAAAAAGAAAAGACGAAGACAAGTGGTGTAGACAACAAACAGATGTATTAGTTTAACGCTCGGAAAGTGAAAAAGTCTTTAACGCTTCGAGCCTACGTTCTTCCACAGAAAGGAGCACAGAAAGAAACAAGGAGAGAAAATAAAGAATGTGTAGTGGCTAGCGATCTATCATGGCGAATGCCGGTCAGAGGGGTCACACAGGAGAGCTAGGAAGAATGGGAGATAATAAAGTAGTGGTGATCCCAAAACGAAGGTGTGCGTGCGTGTATGAGAGAGTATTATGTGTGTGTGGAAGAGGGCTGGTAACCTTGACGTGTGCGTGTGTG
>NC_068982.1:182012467-182013770 GCF_001194135.2 Octopus bimaculoides | reverse complement strand
TATGTGTGTGTGTATGTATGTGTGTGTATGTGTGTGTATGTGTGTGTGTGCATGAAATTTAGTTTGATCCTCTGGCCGATAACTGATGTGGATTTAATGACGTTCTGTGTCTGTTTTCGTTTGATTTTGGATATATTTCTTTTTAATATATATATAGGCTATATTAAATCTCTGACCGAGATATAAACAGTAGCAATATAGAATAGTAACATATAAATGCCAACTAAGTGTGGCGTCCTATACAGGCGAGTGCTACTGAGGTTTATAGCCCCAGCAAGACATCTTTTCCAGCTGGCTAACGGCACACATTCTGTGTCCCATTAGTATTACGAGGGGAGGACATCGCTCCCTTCTCTAGCCTTACATGTTACACAAGGACTGGAGATTCTGGTTGGTTACTCGCCCTCATATTTTGTTTTTCTGTATGTGTGTGTATATGTATGTGTGTGTATACCATTAATAATGAAAAGTAGAAAGGAGATTTCTTACATTTATGTACGTATATATGTGTACGTGTGTGTATGTGCATGTGTGTGTATGTATGTACATACATACACACATGAATTCTTATAAGTTTGTGTATTACTACTTTTGGAACATTAATACTTCTACAAAATGACAATGATCAGTGATCCAGTAGTACCCTACTATTGCTGATATTTACCTTAGCAGAAATATAATTTGATATAGACTTTTCTAAAACTAACTCCATATTAAATTTATCAGCAAATTTACAACTTGCGTCACTTGCTTCAGGGAACTGGTAAAACGCTAACCAAGATATCTGAGAAGGTTTAAGTTTGATGCAAAACGCATATTTCTATCTAGATAATATCTTTAAGTTTGCCTCTGAGCAGTATTATATTTCGTTTAATGATGCATATAAATGATTTTCATGCATATTTTCTCCTATAATATAATTATTTTTGTGATTTTATTTAATCTATAGTGTAGAATACAACAATAACATACTAGCGTATAAGAACTAGTATCCAAGGCGTTATAATATAGAAATTACCGATGAATAAAATGCCTACAATAGCAATTCCAAGCGCCAGAATAACATAAAGCCGCCATTAAAGGCTGAATAACGTATCGAATCAATAAAGCTCTATACGAAATATATTTCTTCATTTAAACCTATTGCAAAACAAGCCACTCTCTTTGGGAGCAGTAAATTCTTATAATGGCCCTAACAGACTTACGAATATAAATACATATAGATAGATGCATGCATATATATATATATATATATATATATATATATGTGTGTGTGTGTGTGTGTGTGTGTGTGTGTGTGTGT
>NC_068982.1:182010867-182012247 GCF_001194135.2 Octopus bimaculoides | reverse complement strand
TATATATATATATATATATGTATGTATGTATGTGTGTATGTTTTTGAGTATGTAAATGAATATTATACTCATGATATGTGTGTGGAAATCTCTCATATATGTACGTGTGACTTTCTTTAATACATGGAAATTCTTATAGATTGTTGCTGTTTTCATTTTAGAAATAAAGTGTGGAATGTAATTGCTGTTACAGAAATATTGGAATTTTCATCTTATTCCTGTATAAGTAGGAGCATGTGAATACTGTTGTATTTTTAAACAACCATCGGGAATTAAGACCTGCATCCTTCATGAGAACTTTTATTTACGTCTAGCTGAAGTAGCAGAGAAGTTGCTAGTAATAGCTGTTGTCTGTTCAGTTATACTTCACACTGATACACTTTGGAATTGTTATCATCCAGAAAATAAGTGGATTTGCAGTTCCTTCAAGTCTACTGTAGTGAGGAAAGAAAGTAAATTGAAATATATCTCAAGTTACTATATTCACATAGTTTTGGAGAAGTCTTGAGAACTGAGAATATTCTATAACTATAATATTTTGCTGTCTTTAGAGTATTTTCTGCTTTGCTGCATAAACAGAATTCAGGCTATTGTAAACGTTAACTATGAATCAGTATGTATAAAAGGAATTTTCACAGGAGCTTAGTATGCATTCTTATAAAGTGTGCCAAATATTTTCATTCGTGTTTTTTTCGTGTGGGTGCAATCTTCAAGCACCATTAACGTATTTTGACTCCCTAAAATTAATACCTGTTCTTCCGATATCCTACACATATGTTACCACACACGTATCGCCTTAATCGAATGCATTACACACTTGCCACATACAGATATTAGTATTTTATATTATTCAAATTCACTGAGTTACAGTGATCATATATAGAAATGGTACATCCATGCAAACCTAAGCAGATACTTAGGACGATCTCATCACAAATGCTTTACCATTGCAACGAATTTGAAAATCTTTGAATCTTTGAATATCTTTGTGGAGGATCGCACGCCTGGAATATAACTATAAAATCATCACAAACGTTAAGTTGCTACTTCAAATTCAGGAGAGATTTGATTGAAAAATCGATAAAAACTTACAAAAAAAAAAAAGAAAGACGTACCCACTTCAGCTACCGTTCCTTCATTTTGAACGGTGAAGAAAAATAAAACACTGTTACTTCTTAATACCTCGACAATAAACATAGAATGATAGTACATTCACCAGACCCATAAAAAACGGTATCATACTTTATACATTTAGCCTACTTTCTTTTATAAAATCTACTCTTACATTCTGGTTGTCCCAATTCATGTACCTAATTTAAGATAACATTTTTGTTCTATTTATGATGATATTTTGAGTAGGAATATGAGAACCAGTAGCTT
>NC_068982.1:182009690-182010627 GCF_001194135.2 Octopus bimaculoides | reverse complement strand
AGAGGTGAGTTAAATCTTAAATCAAGAGAAAGATTTTGCGTTTTTACGATTTTTTGAGCGAAATGTTTCAAGATATAATATTGATTTTGATATATGAGCCATCAGACAATCAAAGGAAATTATTTGTGTCCAATAATAAATCAAATCTTTGTAAAATAGACGGCCATAAAGATTGTCTGATCCTTTTAATCAACAAATTTAGTTCATTATGTACAATATTCTCAGATGTGTTCTAGATGAAGAGTAATGGTTTCTCAAATGAGAACTCACATTAACATGTTATATCAATGGTTTACGAATATGCACTACTGATTAAAATGATTAGGTAGGGAGATGTGGCAGGTGGTGGAATGGTAAATGGTCTCTATCTCCTAATGTGATACTTCGATCTTGTTCTTGTGTCGCTTCTCACGTTCGAAACACGCCTTCATTCGATAGAAGATACATATTAAAACAATGTTTAATATATTTTGCATGGAACTCGTACATGTGTTGAAATAATTTATATCTTTAGATTGAATTACACGATGAAAAATTTCCTTACATTTATAAAGAAATATTTAATTTGAATATTTCAAATATAATTATTTGATTGACTTATATCACCTGTCCAAATGTATGCAGCTTCCTGGCAAAACAGTCCACAAATTACGGGAAGTACGCATCCACGTTTTAATATATGAATCAAATAAATCGATTGTTATTTAGCGATACTTCCTTCAGCATATTTTTTTTTAATAAAAAAGGGAACTCAAAAGCAAAAATCGGGAGGAATCAGAGATATACAAACAAAAGTAACTAAGGTAAGGTTCGTATTAATTTCAACAAAAATTTAATGTAATTAGTTATGTGAAATTTGAAAAAAGTATGATGAATGTATCATTTTCTTTTTTTTGTCATTTCAGAAAATGTTTTCTTACGCATTCTTAAAATCAAA
>NC_068982.1:182008846-182009590 GCF_001194135.2 Octopus bimaculoides | reverse complement strand
ATATATATATATATATATACCTACGACGGGCTTCTTTCAGTTTCCGTCTAACAAATCCACTAAAAAAGGCTTTGGTCGGCCCGATACTATAGTAAAAGACACTTGCCCAAGGTGCCACACAGTGGGACTGAGCCCGGAAGCATGTGCTTCGTTAGCAAGCTACTTACCACACAGCCACTCTCGCGCCTATATTTAGAATACAAAATGTACTATCTCCGCTTTTCCTTTTTTAAAACATTCAATTTTGTTGAGAATTTTTTGATGAAATGTAGTTCTGCATAAAAAAAAAAAACATTAGTGTAATATTCGCAAATTAAGAATATTAAAAATTAAATAAATAAAATAAAACAATATATTTATATATATTATATTATTTTATGTATTTAATTAAAAAAAATTGTATTTTATCTAACCACCTCCGCTCTCCTCTCTTCCTCTTCTCTCTTCCTCTCATACCTACCTCTTCCCACCCACCTCTCCTCTCTTGCTCCGACTCCTACTTCTTCTTTTCACTCCTACTCTCCTCTCTTCTCTTCACTCCTAGTCATCTTCTCCCTTCCCCCTTCATTGTCACCTCTCCCTCGCAACCCCACCCCACCCCTACACAATCCATAGTGTAATATTTCAATACTGAAACACGTGTAGTTCCCTCATATTTAATAAATATAAGTACTAACTAAAGTATGATATAATTAATGAAGTACATTATATAGCTGGTAAATTTGGCTATATCTTTTAAGTATT
>NC_068982.1:181990622-182008468 GCF_001194135.2 Octopus bimaculoides | reverse complement strand
ATATATATATATATATATACATACCCACTTATACACATGTATATGTTGATACCACCTTGAAATTTTAGTAGAATGAACCGACCAAAGTATTTATTTTTAAGCATGGTACCACTAAGTTACGGGGACATAAACACACCAACAACGGTATTCAAGTGGTGATGAGCGGTGCAAACACAGATACACTCACACACACGCACGCACACACACACACACCCACACACACACACACAAACACACACAAACACACATGCACACATATGTACATATTTATATGACCGGCGTATTTCAATTCTCGCCCACCAAATGCACCCACATGGATTTCGTCGGTCCGTGGGTATAGTAGAAGACACTTGCCTAAGGTGATTCGCAGCGGGACTGAACCTGGAACCATGTAGTTTGCAAACAAGCTTCTTACCAAACAACCACTCCTGCGTCAATACCCACTCCTACGCCTATACATACACACACACACACACACATACACACACACATATGTGTATATGTATGTATGTATGTGTGTATATATATATATATATGTGTGTGTGTGTGTGTGTGTGTGTGTGTGTGTGTGTATATATATGTATGTATGCATATGTTGTGATTGTTTAAGAAAATAACCTTCTTGTGTATACTGGTTTAAAACAGCAAGCTTGTATGCGTTTAAGTCTAGAAATATCTTTCTTATTCGATATATATTACTGATTAAATACGTAAGAGAATGGAATTAGTGGTGAGCCATTGTTATTCGTTAAACCTCTGAATATAATAACTTGGCATTGCTTTAGTCTAATTATATTAATCGTTAACAGAATATACTTACATATATGCACAGACACGCACAGACACGCACAGACACACGCACAAATACGCAAACACACACACACAAATACGCAAAGACACACACAAACTCATACACATAAACATGCGCATATACATACATACATACATCCATATATACATACATACATGCATATATATATATATATATATATATATATATATATATATATATATATATATATATATACATTCACTACATACACATACACATACACATGCATTTATTTATACGGCACTGATTTTGAAGTCTTATAATTTAACATACTACGTGTAGAATATCTTCTATATATTCATTACGAGTGCAAAAACATTGTCATCTAAATATATTATTCTGTTTGACCTGATCACTGTAGGTCTTCCTGAAAAGGATATAACCATATTAGTCTACCCTTCAGACTAAGAAATAAAGGAAAATCGATTTTCTTTCAATGCATATACTACTCACATTACAAGTATAGTTTTCTTTATTGAAAGACAAGCTTCATATTTTAAGAGGTATATGTTCAAGAAAGAAATCGAATTGATAAACAAATGCGAAGCTTGTTCACAACGCTCACCTGCGTATAATACTGGATAAGTTATTTGTCATATTTTTGATTTTATATATATTCTTTTGTACGAAGAATTGACTATTGAATTTTTGTCTGAAAAAAAAAATGGGAAAAAAAAAATTAAAGCAAAATCGAAAGTTATACTCCTGTTTCAGTGGAAGTCTTTCGCCTATAAGTATATGCCAATGTCACTTTCAGAATTCACAGAATATTGATTCTAAACGTCTGATAGTTTTTTCTTGACTTTTTCAAATTTCTCCGGATAAACATAACTTGAAAAAACTACTGATGTAGATGCAGATGTATGGGGGCAACATCAATAAGAGCACATTGAAAATATTCTAACACCCATATACATACGTATATGAACATATTTCTTCAATCAATATTCTGTCGATGTGAAGTATGTGTAATTGCATGTTTCTATGTTGTATGGGAAATGGTAATACCACCCACAGTAACGCTAACTACAGAGCATTTATCAAAGTCAGTTCTTATATGAATAAGCTTTTCGGTATTGACATATTGAATGTATCACAATGAAACCCAAAACTGATTTATATATCTGAGTCGGCCAACACCGATGCAGAATTTCTTAATATCACTGACCATATTTTGTAGCAACTTGAAATAGTAACCAGATAAATTGGTTCCTTCTGTAAAATCATTTCAATAAGTGGCCAAAGAAATCACTTTCTAAAACATATTCGACAGAATTTAGGCAGACTGATCTTCACTTATGATGAATTAATAGATTTAACTTGGTATTCTCTGTATTAAGGTCTTCAATATATATCCTAGCAAACCTATACTTAAGATATCTCTGACGAGGTTCGATAAAACAGTAACGTACATTTCTATATAAAATGTCAATAATATCGCATTTATAGGAAACAATATATACGAAGGTGTAAAATGATAAAATATTGTAATATGCAAGCTGTTTATCTTTTGGTATCGAAATTGTAAAACTATTAAGAATTCGGGCATAATCTTATTACAATCAAGTAACATAACTGTATATTGACATGGTGGGTTCTTGAAGACGTTTGCTTTGCAAATACATTGTTTTGAGTTCCATCCCACACAGAAGGAACGAACCAAAGACTTACTGTAACTTGGTTGACAGTGAGAAAGATTTATGTTCTTGGGTAAAAGTTTAATTTCGCTTTAACGTGACTGAGTGGGTTCTGCTTCAATTAAGGGATGTACGTTCATTTGATACTATCGAACGCATATAGACTAGAACAACCTCATTAATAATAGATTGGAACTTATGATATCATGCGTACATAGTGTCACCCGTACATTTAAATATTTTCGAAATTAGCGCTTTATAGGTGGTGTGCTTGAACTAAATTGATGGAAACCTTTTATATTTTAGCAGTAGATTTGAATATTCTTACGCTCTGATTCGAAATATATATATATATATATATATATATATATATATATATATATATATATATATATATATGTATGTATGTATGTATATAATAAATTTAGATGATATTCAGTTACATGAAGAATTGAATTACCTTACATATAATATAAGCGATATAGTATAGTAAGTTATAGAGTGTTATACGTAGTTAGTATACTATCTTATGAAAATTCCTGCCTAATTAGTCTAACTTCATCATGGTTTTAGTAATTAATCTATCTATCCCTTTCTAAGTGTTCCAATATCCTGATCATATTATTTTATATTTATAAAGTTCTTTATGTAAGTAACCCTCCTAATTAAGTATTCCATATGAAACTATATTTTCATGTATAAATTAACACTGGTAACTTTTAAAATTTATATTATGCCTCTTAGTTTATAATTAGTATATTGTCTGTATGTTCTATGACTTCAATATTGCTCTAGTTAATACCAGATATCAGTTTTGTTCTTAATAATCTTCTCTTTTCTGTTGATGATAATAAGGTATATAATTTTCATCATGGCTTTAGTGATTAAGCTATTTATCCCCTTCTATGGTGTTCTAACCTACCTTATCATATTATTATATTTACAATGGTCTTTATGAAATTAAACCTAATTTTTGTACCCTTAGATATTTATATGAGCTTATATATAACAGCACTGATAACTTTACAACTTATAATATGCCTCTTAGATTATAGTTAATATATAGTTAGCATGTTCTATCGCCCCTGTACTCCCTCATTAAATGCTAGTAAATGCCTGTAATCAATCTTCATAAATACCAACTAATAAGTAAATATTTAAGTATATGAATAAATATTCAACTAATTCTATGTAATTTTTTTCTCCCCTATCTTTGTAAATGTTGGTATATACTCAAACATATTAAAACAATTATCCCTTTAGTTATGGTGTTCTTCTTAATATTATTCTTGATAATACTAAATTTTATTTTTAAACAATATAACAATATTGGTTAAATCAGTCAACTAGAGTACCCCATGATAAAATTTCCCCTGTATTATCATCATTGGTTTTATTAGAGTCTTGCCCCTTTAACTGATAACTAACATCTTGATTTAAGATCTTCCTTTACCAAACCTCATTATAGACAGTTACTTTATACTACTTCAAACTAATAATGACAAGTTTAATGACTATACCCATTATGGTTCTGTCAACTCCCTCAGACCCTTTCCTAAGAGACAATGCTTTTTGGTCTTAGATTTTGATATACATAGATTCGATAAACAAAACTATAAATTAAAACCGACCCAAAAATCAGTCTGTCTTCTTACCCTCTTAGAGGATTTAGGTAAAATTATACAAATGTATCCGAATGATTAAATAAATTCTATTTATTTATGCAGCTTAGGATAGCTCTGCATGAAAAATGATGTAATAATTGCATTAGTCAATTATATGGAGTCGCTTGAAATGATCGTACTGCATTACCTTTGGATATCTTGTTGCTTATTTTGATTTTATTCACCTTATTTGAAACTGTACAGATAATTCCGCATTAATTTTGATGCTTCAACTTAAGTACCGAATTTATCTGAATCTCAATTATATATATATATGGTATTACCACATTGAGTCTTTGCCCGTTGATGGAAATTTTGGGTTCTACATATGGTTTTCCTGGAGCGAGATGGTGCATCACCTCGGTCTTCTTGGTACTGATTGTGAGACCAAAGTTGTCACAGGCTTCCGAGAATATACCTGCACTGCGTTGCATGTCCGCCTCAGAGGTAGCGTTCAGGGCACAGTCATCAGCAACCAGAAAGTCATTTATAGTGTCTGTTGTAACTTTGGATTTTGCTCGTAGCCTCCTCAGGTTGAAAACAGATCCATCAAATCCGTACCTGATTCCAATGCCCACACCAGCGTTTCCGAAGGCGTCTGCCAGCATTGCAGAGAATATGAGGCTGAACAGGGTAGGAGCTAAAACACACCACTGTTTCTCTCCATTTGTGACTTCAAAAGAGTGAGAGGTCTCCTCACTATATTGTACTCTGGCCAGCATTCCATCATGAAATTGGCGTGTGATGGCGATGAATTTTATAGGACACCCACACTTTGCCATGATTCTCCAGAGGCCTTCTCTGCTTACAGTGTCAAAGGCTTTGGTCAGATCAACATAAGTGGAGTATAGATCCACGTTTTGTTCTTGGCACTTGTCTTGGAGCTGCCTGGTAGCAAACACCATATCAATAGTACCGCGATCCTTGTGGAATCCACATTGGCTCTCTGGTAAGAGGTATTTTTCCAGATGAACTATGAGCCTGTTCAGGAGTACTCTGGCCAGTACCTTGCCTGCAATGGATAACAGGGATATCCCACGATGGTTATCTCAGGCCTGACCCAGGCGCTTTCCCGTTGGACAACAGGTGGATTGTTTCTCAATCTCTTCGAGTGTTGGGTGTTCATCCATTTCCACGTTTACAGTAATTTGAGGGAGGCAGTCAATGAACTCATCATTGATGGTAGAGGGACGGTTTAGTACACTTTTAAAATACTCTGCCCAGGATTATATCTTTGTCGGTGAGGAGAGTGGATCCGTCCGCACCGAGGAGAGGTGATGATTCAGATGAGGTTGGACCATTCATTTCCTTAAGACCATCATAAAAGTTCTTCATATCGTTCCTATCTGCATATCCTTGAATCTCTTCTGCTTTCTTGCTTAGCCAGGACTCATGCATCTGTCTGAGCTTCATCTGAATGTTGCTACACACACATTTCCATATGTCCTTCTTTGGAATGTGTCCTTCTTTCCATGTGTCCCAGTTTATAATGGAGCAGAAGTATTAACATAAAGTACCTAGGTCTAAAGTAGATAAAATAAAGTTGCTATAATTTGTACAGATACAGTAAATGGTTATTCATAGTTTTCATTAATCAGAATAATGTATCAGTATTGTTTTACATATGCTAAGTTTGAGATACTTGAAATGCTGGAGTACCGCATTAGCTGGAATTTAGTCGAAAAAATTGATTCCAGAACTTATTTCTTAAGCTTTGTACTTTTCTATCTTATCCTTTTGCTGAACGGCTAAGCTGCGGGCACGTAAAGACACTAACGCCTGTTGTCAAGTGGCAATGAGGGGGCAAATATAGACACACAGGCACACATACATAGATACACATACACACACGCACACACACACTTATTTATGAGGGGATTCTTTCAATTTCCGCCTACCACATCCACTCACAAGATTTGGTCGGCCCGAGACTGGAGAAGAAGATACTTGCTCAAGGAACCACATAGTGACACTGAACCTGGAACCATATGGTTAAGAAGCAAGTTTCTTACCAGAGCCACGCACGAATTTCATATTTCTTCGTATAACTAAATCGTTAATGTTTTTAATCTCACCCGAAACAATAAACGCATTCCGAAGTAATTTATTTCCTCTCATGGATTTCATATTTAGACTTATCCCAAGTTGAAGGTGTTTCAGTTTACTTACCAGTTCTATAAAAAACGGAAAATATGTGAACGATGTCACACAAATTTTTCAGAAAATTTCTTTCGACTAGTAGTGAATATTGTTACATGTATAAGTATTGACTTCTAATATCACCAGTAACATATATTTTATATATAATTCATTTTGTCTTTCAAACATGAAGTGAATTGCATATGATTGTGTTATTCATATAGTTATGGTTATGATGCTGATGGTCGTGGTAATAGTCGTAGTAGTAGTAGTAGTAGTAGTAGTAGTAGTAGTAGTAGTAGTAGTAGTAGTAGTAGTAGTAGTAGTAACAGCAGCAGCAGTGGTGGTAGTTTTAGGAGCAACATCAGCAACTGCAGAAGTAACAGCAAAATTGCAAGAGAAGCAGCACCAACAGCAGAAGCAGTAGCAAATTAGTAGTAGTAGTAGTAGTAGTAGTAGTAGTAGTAGTAGTAGTAGTAGTAGTAGTAGTAGTAAGACGAGGAAGATGATGATGGGGATGATGAGGATGATGAGGATGATGATGATGATGATGAAGATGATGATGATGATGATGATGATGATGATGATGATGATGATGATGATGATGATGATGAAGATGATGATGATGAATATGCTAATGATGAGTCCGATAACAAAGTGGCTATTTCTAAATTTTATATGAAGGTACATAGTGTAATTATTTCTATTATCTCACTTCATTCCATTTTGTTATTGGAGTGAATTCAATATTATATTATTTTAGTATTAAGCAGTGAACATTAGTTAACAATTTCAATAACTAACGCTGTATTTATTGAATAGAGAACATTTCTATGTTGCTTAGATGTCTATAATTTAATATGACCATAATTTCTACCATATAATTCTTTTTTTCTTTTTATAATAATGCCGTCTTCAGTATAAGCCACACGATACTATTCATTAAAGCAAGTTTAAAACAAAATTGATCTCTAAACTAGGTATATAACACAACGTGTCAAAACAGCGAGTCAGTACAGTGTGTCATGTTGGAAATGTCTCGATTACCTATAATCACCTTTTACTCTAGACTGAATTTTGGCTGAAACCGGTATACATACCTACTCGCGCGCGCACGTGCATACACAAGCACACGCACACACACACATACGCACACACACTTTTGTAGGAGTGTATTATCTAACAAAAGTTTGATTCAGCTCCATAATATAACCCTGATACCAACACTTACTATGCTGAATTAATTTATTCACAGTTTTGTATTTTATATGGGCGGCGTAACATGTGTGCAGAATAACAAATTATTTTATTCCTTGCTTAATGCTCATTAATTCGCATTAGCTGATGTGTGTGTGTGTGTGTGTGTGTGTATATAATTACATGCAAATACATTGGTGTTTTCATTACATTAACATCGCTTTTGTTTAATTTACTTAAAACTCTGGCAGTATTGATAGTATATTCATAAATGTCATGATCGAGTAGTCGACTCAATATGTGCTTGATTAAATAATGGACTGGACAATGATGTAGATGCCAAGAACTATTTTTACTTAGATTTTTTGTTCATACTTGTATATGCTTTCCTTTCATTCCATTAGCCATGCATAACTGTCTCATAGTTTGCCTCATTTATGTAAAAAACAAACCAGTTCCAAATTATTAAGATAAAAGTACTTCAATAAATATGAAACTATGTCGTGAAATATACTTCACAAGGACGAGTAATACCTCCTCGTTTGGCAATCACATAAAAGCAGAAGGCTCTATTTATGGAGATTCGATGATGGTCTTATTTCTTTTAAGATATGTTAACAATGATATAACCTTGATACCAATATTTATTATGCTGAATTCATTTATGTACAGTTATATATTTTATATGGGCGGCTTAACATGTGTACAATGTAACAAATCCTTTTATTCGCTGCTTAACGCCCATCAATTCGCATTAGCTGATTGTTTATGAGTGTGTATCCTTTTACCTTACATCATTCCACAAGAATTATTTACATTTATTCACTGTTCATTTATTATATGGCACCGATCAATATTCCAAATATACATAGCCTTAGCAAATACATAATTATGTCAAAATAGGAAAAAAAAAAATCCTCATTCCCAAAATATAATACAGTGAAACCGATATTTCACCTGGTGCAAGCTGAATGATGTCAATGCAGGGTGGTTTCTTAATTTGAATGATTGCCCTGATACGTTAACTGAACTCATCATTATTATCATTTAACTACAAATACAATCTGTACCCGGGCTTGACCATTAGTATGCACATTCAATTGCCGAGCAATATTTCAAAATCTACCTCACACTTTCAACTCTACTGTTTATTCTGGAGTTCTTAATATAATAATTCAACATGTATTTAGAAGTTCTGCAAATGATAACCTTCATGGGATTTTTTCTAGTTCTCTGACATACGCTAATGGTTATCAGTAGCTGATATTTTCGGATCAAAATCTCCATGATTTTGGTAAACATGCTATTATGTTAAACTGTTATATGTCCAAATTTGGCCGAATGGGTTCTTTTCAATATATATTTTTGCTTGCAATAGCCGGTACTTTTAGTTAAAGTATCTTATCTCCAGTTGCTTCAGATGCCAAGATATCAAAAATTGTCAAATTGTAGTAAAACGGTTTTGCTGTGAAATGGTGAAGCTATATTTTCGTTTTCAGAAAAATGAACCAACGTTTTGGACTTACGACACTTTTGCATAATAGCGACAGAATGAATATTTTGTAATAAATCAGCTAAGACATACTACTACTACTACTACTACTACTACTACTACTACTACTACTACTACTACCGCTGCTACTGCTACTGCTGGTGCTGCTACTACTACTACTACTACTACTACTACTACTACTACTACTACTACTACTACTACTACCAAAATTATGAACAAGGCCATTATGTATTAGCAATAGCATTAATCACTACTACGAGGTTTTTAAGATTAACACTACAACAGAGAATATAACGATATTTGGGCGATAGGGAGAATAAAAATGGTGTAGATTCGTAGATTAATTATTTTATGTTTATTTTAGCTGTTTAAGTACATCACGTGTTGTGTATATACGCTTATTAATTTCTTATTCACGTAGTCAACAAATGTTAAACACGTACATATTAAAGTCATCCGTCCTACAACAACGTGTATTGGGATTTCGCGAATTAGTTTAGGTGCTTTTATAGTTTAAATAGTTGCAATTATTCAGAGATCCACTCAACTCACTCACCTTTTCGCCTAGCAGCATATATAAGATGTGACCACTGAAAGGGAGAAAGATCCACCAGCAACCGATTGGTTAAATTTATTTTTGGTTTTATAAAGAGTGCACGGCAGTGTGAAAAGGATTTCTGAACTAACGTTACTGCTTCCACCGCTATGAGTGGCAGGAGGTAAAATACAATACTTACTACCAGGACTTTACTTGTCTTTCAAATTTCTAAATGCTTTAGGAAAGATATTTTAAGCGCGATGGTTATACTACAAATACGTTACATTCTCATATTAAGACTTGTCAATGAACATGCACTACATATATGTCTCGTAAGAAATAACTACTTCTGTCGTGTCATCTCTCAATCTGTCAGCGTAATATTTGCACTTTGATGGCAAATTGAAATATTCTATTTATACTAATAAAAATCTTCAATAGTTATTTATTTTTATTTTTCAAGGTTTTATGAAAATGTATGGAAATAGGTGACATTCTGACTCGTTCCAAGTGAACGCAATATCTCTAAAACTGTTTCATTCAACAAATCATATAGTCATCAATTTGAAAATCTCAAGTGTGTTTTTGACAGTCGGAAAAAAATCATGGTTGTTTATTATACTTTTAGTTTTCGCTACTGTCTGACTTATCAAAGTGGAATTTCTGTAGTGTTAAGTATTGACTTCTACGTCACAGATTAGTGTTGTAGCTCACATCCAGTATTCAACGCTAAGTTTCAAATCTTTCTTTTGCAATTCCAGAAAATTCAGTTACTTTGCGCAGAGCTTCGAGAACATTTATCCACTGCTATTGATGATTTCGACAAAGTTGCTATTCTAACCATTACAAGCTTTTCATAGATTTAATCTCAAAAACCTCCTACATCAGTTGTCCAAATATCGTTTATAATTTATTAATAAAATCATTTATTAATAAAATTTATTCTGAATGCAACGATACGTAAAAATATTCAAGGAAAAGTTACGTACAAGGAAAACTATATGCTACGGAAAACTACAGAAAGGGATACTCCCATATCTTCTCTCCCGAATCAAGAGATTCCTGTCAGATCAAGCCAGTTTTAAGCAAAATGATAGTGTTGCATATGATACAATTCACATTATGTATTCAAGAGATTTCTCTTATATAACATTTGCAATCGGCATGTTGACGCTTCAGTGAAAGCGTATACGATCTGAAAGAAATCGTTTTAAACTCAATACCGCTTTTTTCCGCACAGAAATCATGAATTTAGAAAATATCCATCATTAGCTATGATCTATTTTTATGGATCAGGTATCTCTAATTTGTTCTCTACTTGCACAAGACAATTTAGTGTTATTGAGCAATAAAACATAATTGCTGCACATATCAAAACCATAAGTATTGCCTCACATATTGTCGAAAATAATGCATTGCCAAAATTATAATTAATGTTAATTTCCACGATAACGGCTGATGTGGTAACATTTTTTAATCACAAGTATCAATTAGTTCCGTATAAAATGTATTAAATGCCCCGTCATATATATATATATATATGTGTGTGTGTGTGTGTGTGTGTGTGTGTGTGTGTGAGTGTGTGTGTGTTTCTGTATATATATATATATTTAATAGATATAATCGGTTGTAATTTGAAAAATAATATGCACAAATCCTAATCCAAATCACATATAAACAACACCAGACGTTGGCAGCTATATGACGACTGCTGCATCTGAAAATAGATTTTCATGAGTAAATATTTAAATAGAATTATCATGTAAAAATAACAAACATTTCCTACTGTGAAAACAATTATGATAAATGAGAATATTAAATTCACATATGAATAACCAGCAAATCAAATTTTACATTTACATAAAGGTACATACAATCACTGAATATCACCTCTCTCTTTCTCTTTTTCTTTCTCTCTCTCTCTCTCTCTCTCTCTCTCTCTCTAACCCTCTCTATGTCTGTCTGCATCTGTATGTTTGTGTGTGTATCTCACATATCTGCATTTACGCTTTGTAAATTTAAGAGAGTGTAGGTGCCTGTTCAATTAGTGAAAAAAAAACAAAAACATATGCTTCGAACTAGCGTTAGATATTTAATTATTTACTAGATTGTTAAGGTTTCTCACCTCTTACAATCCGCAAGCTGTCTTTTGTGAAACAGTTTACCTCCTGGCATAAACTTGTTTATAACAGAAACACAAACTCGCAGTCACGTGCTGCACACACGCACGTATGTTTATATATATTTCAATGCCAAATTGTATTCCTATAAATAGATTCGTATAGAAACATACCGTTCAGTAAATGCTTTTCACTACTCCTTTTAAAAAATTAGTTTCAATATGATCACTTCATGCTTTTGCTTCTTCCAGGTTAATTCATTTATACTAATACCATTTGATCTCAACATCAGTCATTCAATATGCCCATTAAATCTAGGTGCGTCGGAATTATCACTAGGAATACTTGTATTTTCCATTCTATAAACTGAATATGAAATTCTCTAAAGAGGAAAGCATATCTTGCTACCACTCAGTGGAAGCAAATCGACAAAGAACAGATGGTTGGAATACCCAACATCCCAGAAGATGCCATCTTCTCCCATTGCACTTGGAACAGTGTGGAAGGTGTTAAAGAAACTCAAAGAAAAAAGCAGTGTCTTGGAAAAACTCTACTTTGGACGAGCACCTGTAATGGTTGAAGCAAGAGAAGCTGTTAATGCCAAAGTCTGTGCTGCGTTATGTATCGGGGATGGACGGACAATCTGTATAGTGTGTGGTTAAATCAGTACTGGTATATAATTCAACAACAATATTCATTAAATGTGCTATGTAAAATATATAATATGGAAGTGTTCTGAATTACCACGTTGTAATTGTGTCATATCCTCTAGAAGAAACATGCTTAAATACATATATACATATACATATACATGCATACATACACACACACACAGACACACACACACACACGCACACACACACACACACATACACACACACACACACACACATATATATATATATATATATATATATATATATATATATATATATATATATATATATATACATATATATATACATATACATATATATATACATATATATATATATATACATATATATATATATACATATATATATTTATATATATATATACATATATGTATATATATAAAGGGAAATTACTGTGTGGTTGACCGTTATTAAGACAAAAGAGCTATAGAGCGCTAAGTAAAGCGAGTGGGTAAAAGTAAGGGAGTAGAGAAATCTATAGTTTTCGCGTAAGCGCACCAATCCGTACATTCGCCTATATTTATATACTATACCACCCTCGTTTGAAGCACACACATGCTCACCCACATACTCGCCAGAAACTATACATATATGTACATATACATATATATATATATACCTGCATACACACCCACACACAGACGCACACAACAGCCTCGCACACATACACACGCACGTAAAAAAATAATTTTATAGGGCTAAAAGCATGTCCATATTGTCTAGCATCATCACACGCAGCAAGGAGGACAACAGCTGTGGTGGTGATGTATGAGGTTGGACTGA
The DNA here is from genome assembly GCF_001194135.2 of Octopus bimaculoides. Lineage (NCBI taxonomy): Eukaryota > Metazoa > Mollusca > Cephalopoda > Octopoda > Octopodidae > Octopus > Octopus bimaculoides. The sequence goes on along the minus strand of NC_068982.1, from coordinate 181,995,368 downwards.
AAACTTCATAGGCTGAAGATGAAGGCGTGATGCTTGAGCTATGAGATTTTCCATGCATTAATAACTGCATTGTTTCTTTCCAGGTAAACTGATATCTCACTGTTCGAAAAAAAATTCAGAAGAAACTAGTAGCAACTTCTCTTGAAAATCAACATGATTTGTCATTGTGGTGTTATCAAGTATTTGCAGAAAAAGTGGTTAGACGCCCTCCCCCTTCAAAAACATACGAACATGCATCTTACATAAGGAAAAGACGCTCACGCTTTACCAAGCGTCCCAAAGTGGGCTGCTGAATTTAGGTGGTAAATGGAATCTTGAAGATGACCCACAGACTGGACGTCCTGCAACTGGTACTAACGAGTGAATACGATCAAAACATTGATCATGTTCTATACATGGTGATCGATGAGAAGCAATTGATTATAAATCAAGCAGCCAGTGCGATTAGCATATTCCATGAGTGAGTTGTGAACATTTTGCTCAATGAACTTCGCATGACGTAGGTTTCTGGTTGGTGGGTGCCACGTAACCTGACACGTGATCAAAAATGCACCAGGCTTATCACATTAATGGGAAATATGACATTATTTGAGGTTGATCCAATTGGTTTCCTTGAACGTTTCTTTAACCAGGATGAGGTATGGTTTCATCACTTTTAGCTGGATACGAAGAGACAATTCATCCAGTGGAAATACCCCTCCTCATCTGCTCCAAAGAATGCCAAAGTTGTTTCATCTGCAGTTAAGTTCATGGCCTCAGTATTTTGGGATGCATTTTTATTTACTGTCTTGAAAAGGGCCGCACTATCAACAGAGAGTAATATGCCAACTTGCTGAAGCAGGTAAGACAGGCTACCAAGATCAAATTACCAGGAAAACTAAGGAAAGCCGATTTGTTTCATCAGACCAATGCTCCAGTACAAAAGCTGTTGGTTTTAATGGCTGCTGTGCGTGGCTCTAGATTTGGCCGACTCCGACTATTATCTGTTCTCCAACATGAAACATAAAAAAAAAAAAGAAACGAAAAAGAAAATCATGGCTGGGAACCAGTACCGCAGTGATACTGACTTCATAGCAATCAAAGAAATGTGTAGATCGCAAGGGGGGCTGTTGAAAAATAAACTCCTATTTCATGAGAATATCTTAGTCAGCGAATTAACTTTCCAGCCGATCCTCGTACATTGTGGGAAAATCACGTGTCCTCAGCTGTCCTCTTGTATCAAGACAATCAAACTGTCTTTTCGTAATTCCCTGTCAATTCTACAATACTTTTATCTTTGTTCCGGGAATTTTCTTTCTACCTCATTTGGAGTTAGTTTCAATTATCACTAATTGACTATTTGACTCTACCTAGAAGGGAGAAGGTTTAAATAAATCAAGAATGTATGTCTTATTTTTGCCTTGAGTGAGTCATTATACGAATATTAACACGCACACTGGTTTACTATCAGTTCTTTATCGTTAGTCAGTTGATGAAATATGTAACGAACTTATTGATCGTTTGTTTAACGTGCTGGTTCAACATTGTTCATTGTACTGGTTAAGCCAAATGACTAACTATAACGAAGTGATGTTAAACCAGTGCGTTCGTTACTGTTATTGGTGTAATGATCCCTCCGAGATAGAGGATTTCTTTCAATATACGAATTCACCTCAGGAATTGATGATGTGTGTTTAATATTCTCTTACTTGCCTTTATTGTTCGAATACATGATACTAGGTACTCTGCGTTTCCTGAGCTAATTTTCTTTATATTAACTTACAGACTCAAAACCACTCAAACACACACTCTCACACAAATATATATGTATGTATATATGCTGACCTTGTTACGATTATATCTACAGAATCAAATATTATGTAAAGCATGAAAATATATCTACATTTACACACACAACTGCACAAACACACACATATTGTCCTTAATCAAATAATCTTATGTAATACATATAGCCAGACACACTTTCATATATGCACATATAAATATATATATATATTGGCATATATGTGTGTGTGTACGTGCGTATGTGTGTGTGCTTGTGTCTATATGTTATATGTTTTTTTATGTTTCTTCCTAATGCATCTGTATTACAAATTGTTAATGCATGATTTGTAAAGGCAACTTTGCAAGATAATGCAAATACATGATCATTTAAATATACCAAGGAAACCACCTTGCAATAATAGAAGTGAGAAAAATCGAACTTCTACCATTTAAAATATATTTTTCATTCTTTGCTTTTCAACCAGTGATAGGAACGCTATATTTTGAAACCACGTAAAATGCTATTGTTTTCTTATGTAATGCACTATGCGCTAAGTACATTTTCCTCTTAATATAAAGCAAATGGAATTATTAAAAAAAAAAAAAGCATATATTGTTTCGCGAAGTAGTTTGTACGATCGCTCACGCCTCTACTGCAACGAACCGACACTGTCGATTAGTGAAAGTTTCTCTTTCCCTGATCATTTATAGAATGATCTGCAAAAAGTTATTATTTGTTCTTAACATCGGCATCAGACTTGCCACCTATGTCCAATTTTCCATTATTCAACACCACATCTCGTATATTCCTATAGAATAAAGTTCATATGAATGATAGCATTCAAATCTCAATTTGTTTCTGCAAGAACGTACTGAATAGCTATAATTATCTATGCTATCATATTTTTGTTTTATCTCATGCAATGAGATTTTTCACTTGATCTATAACGAAAAATGAATCGCAATTTTTTCCTCCTTTCACAAAAGCAGCCATTTGAATGCATTTCGATAGTTACACTAGAAACTAAGGAATAATTCCGATTTCTTTGGTTCCATTGTCATTGATTTGCCGTGGTCGCCAATGATATAATCGCTTTGGAAAAATAAGCAGGAGACCACATGTGCAACACATATATACACGATTACTTGGGAACATTATTATGAACACTGTGCATGTGTAAAAGGTTATTGTTCATGAAAATAATCGAAGAAAATTCAAATAAGACATTTAGATGTGTATAATTATTCTGTGGTTGCTAAAAATGAAATAAAAAAGTGTGTTAAATCATCATGAAGCATTATTCTCTTGGAGACTGAAAAATAGAATCCTTTAATATACAGTTGTATGCGTGTGTGTGCGCGTCTATGTGTGTGTACTTATGTATGAACGAAAATAAGCAAACGCACACACATACACAGATGTGCTCGCACGCGCACACATACACACACACACACAAACATCAATATTCCCTGGATGTGTCTTTATATTATGGAAAAGGCCACACATTCGATAGCTTTACTTTGTCTCAGAGTGTAAAATTTTCAAAATTATTTCTATTGAATAAAGTACATAGAAAATATGTCTTAGATTACTAGCATATTTCTTTCTGAAAGACTGCTGCGTTAAGCTCTTTGAGTATTTCCTATAAATTTAACTTGTTTTGTTATCATTTTAATTTTCGGTGAAACATTTCCAAATCATGCGCATGTACTGGTCAGCATTGGCCTTTGTAAAATAATATATAATATTGACTTTGATGAGATACTATTTACAGAATAGTGTTTCATATATACAGATACATTCAGATACAAATGCACTTCGACACACAGACAGACCCACTAAATGTGCACGAATGCGCGCGAGTGTGTTTTAATCAGTAGAAATTACAAAGTGCTTCACGGGCAGAACGTTTTCTGTAATGCACGGAACACTCGGATTTATGTATATTCCTAAATATCCTGACTTTTCTACATCTGGCCAAATTGTAATAATCATCATCATCAACATCATCATCATCATCATCATCATCATCATCATCATCATCATCATCATCATCATCATCATCATCATCATCATTTTAATTATAAAAGCCTCTCGAATAGTTCTTAATTACCAGTTATTCTTACGCCCACGTGGTGAAACTGATACATTGGAAACTGCGAAAAGTGGGGGCTAGGGAGAGGCAAGTATGAGTACAAACTTCGAAGATTGGCGGATTCAGAGACTAACAAAATCCACAGGGAATTCCCAATCCAAACAGATCAGGTGCTAGAGCATGACACACCGGACCAAGTGGTAGTGGACAAGGTGCCCCATATATGTTATATAGTTGATGTTGCATGCCTCTTGGACCCACGAATACTAAAGAAGGAAGGCATAAAGATGAATAGATACAACACTTTTAATGTGAAGATAGTGCCAATTACTACTGGGTCTTGAGAACAGTATCAGAAGGCAAAAAGAGAAATATAAAGGAAATTGGAATAGAGTGCCCGGTAGAGCTGTTACAAAAGTTTTGCCTCCTTGGCACAGTTAGAAAAAAGTATTAAATGAAAAGAACGAATAACATAGGCTCCAGGTAGTCAAACTTTTACGCATGAAAGGCTCCAGGAGCTCCAACAAAACCTGTGACAAAAACATGAAAATAATAATTATAATAATAATAATAATGACGATGATGAAGACGACGACATGATTCGCTCCAACGTTCAGGCAAGAGAAGCGGACGGCGCTCCGCGGCTCTTCGCTCGAACGTTCAGTCAAGGGCAGCGGACGGAGCTCCGCGGCTCTTCGCTCGAACGTTCAGGCAAGAGCAGCGGACGGAGCTCCGCGGCACTTCGCTCGAACGTTCAGGCAAGGGCAGCGGACGGAGCTCCGCGGTTCTTCGCTCGGACCTTCAGGCAAGAGCAGCGGACGGAGCTCCGCGGTTCTTCGCTCGAACGTTCAGGCAAGAGCAGCGGACGGAGCTCCGCGGCACTTCG
>NC_068982.1:181980797-181986248 GCF_001194135.2 Octopus bimaculoides | reverse complement strand
GCTGATACGTCTTCCGTCGCTTTGCTCGGCTCACAATCGCTGCTAGTCGCTTGCTGGCTTCCTTCTCTCTGCCGCGACTCGCTCGGCCTGTTTCTCGTCCGTCCACCGCCTAGGCCGCGTGTCCTAGCGTGCGTAACACACATACGCACACACAAACACACTCGCGGACGGTCTCGCCGCCTAGCCGACAGCGCTACTCTTCGCCGACGGAACTCCGCCGCCTTGTAGCCGTTCTGAATTCGGCCACTTCCGATCGACTCTGCGGGTACGCGGCGGTTACCGTCGGGGTGAACGGCGAGGCGACCGCCGGCCGACCGCCGGCCGACCGTCTGCCTTTCTGTCGGCCGTGGTCGGAGTGTGAGTCGGACGAAACGACCATCCAATCTACGGTTGCTACTCCTACATTGTAGTCTGGATCTCCTTGGGGTGTGAGGGCCACCTAGTCCTCGACTGTTCCGCCGTGTCCGACCCGCGAGTTTATATAAATTATATAAACTAATAAGGGTAGCTTGGTAGCCAACTGAACGGCTGAAATATATACGCCATTAATGTGACTGAGGGGACTAGTGAGCACCAGTATTGCTAGAAATAACTCAAACTCTTATTGTAGCAATACTGGTGCTAACCACTGCCGCCAGTCACTTTAGTGACGTGTACATATATATATGTGTACAGAGAGAGAGAGAGAAGGGATATAGGGGCTATGAGATAGGGAGAAAGAGATAATGAGTTGAATCTAAGTAGACCGGATATATGTGTTTTCGTTACATCCTTTATGTCATTATCACAAGAAAAAAGATTCACTTAAGATTCAAGTGATTAATAATTCTCAAGTACTTTCATCCTTTAAAATTTGAGAAATCCAAAATTATTTTGGAAGTACAGAATAATTTAACTACGAAATTTTCTTTATGTGAAAGCATTGAAATATACTTTTATTTCCACATACACACATACAGACGCACGCACACATATACACACACATACACACACACTGTATGAATAAAACTTCCCAGCTTTCCAGACAAATGTAAAGTAAATATTTTCATATATTCTCCTAGAAAAAATATACTCTGTTTCATAAAACTGCACAGACAAATCTTCGTTTTCTTTTTCAGTATTTAAGCAGTATTTAAGCAAAATAATGCAAAGCACTCATCTAGTTTGACACACACAGACAAACATAAAGCTAACAATAACTTCAAAATAACAAAATAATTTAAAAGAGGTTAAATTGTAAACTTAATACTAAATAAACAGAACAAACCAACTTCAGAGCGACGAAGAGACGCCACGCCTGAAAGCAGTAAACAGGTAAATGCTAGATCGGGCTCTCCTTCACAGAGGACTCATGAATTATGATTCAATGACATTGCTGCCAAAACTGCCCCACTTTTCAGCAATCGATCTGTAAGATATGAAATCACTTGAATTTCATATAAAAAGATACATTCATATGTTACATTAAACATATTAATAAGCCCCAACGGTACTATTTTCTGGTAAGAAAAAACAAAAGAAGAACAATTACTAATTAGCTCTGATCCCTTCGATCTTTTGTTTGCCTATGCTACTACACTGTTACAGCATATTCTTTTCTTTTCTGTGGCATTTTCGTAGTCGTTATGGTCGTCTTTGTCTCTAACTTTATCAAACATAGCTCTTTCTATCAAATACAACTACTATTACAACCAACCATTTGAACATATTTTGTCCTATTCTTCAACGCCTCAGACCAACAATAAACCTAGTATCACAGCACCTCTGAATCCAATTAGTGGGGGAGCCATGAAATCAACCCAAGCTAAAATTTACCTACCCGTACAACAACACAACCTAAATCAATAGACTACGGAATATCTTATTAAATTTCTCTCAAAACACCTACAAATTTCAACAAAAAGGTAGTTTTTTATGCTGATAATAAAACTCACTTTCATTGCACCAATGCAGACAATTCAAAAAAAATCTGATGCCAATTTGAAGTGTTTCAATACCGGGACGAGATTTAACAAGAAACACTCCGAAGCATCGATAAAAAAAAACCAATAACTTCACTCTCCGCCCGCACGAATATAGCAGGATCCTAAATGCCCTAAATGCGAGCATGCCCTAAATGTGAGCATATGCCATAAATGCGAGCGTATGCCTAGAAATTAAATTCGGCTGTGTTGTTGAGCCAGGTAAACTTCCCGCTAGAATCCTGAACGTAGCGCCAACTTGCATGTCACCTTGGTGGTCTCTTCCATCTCGTGAGAATTTTTTTCCAGTACATTTTCTGTCTCAGGCTCTCATGCCTGTTCGCAAAAGAGAACAGAATTTGCTTGTGTGAACTACAGTCCGATCGTAACTCCTCATTTTAAAGCAAGGTTTATGTGGTGGAAGAGACAGCAGGACACGGCTGCAGCAACATTATGATAGCATCCTAAATGCGCGTTGAGATGTCTCCCACAAAAATATCATTAGCCACGGTATCCGTCTAAAGAAGTTATCCAGCACTGGTGTCAGAGTACAGCTAGTGCAGTGGATTAAATGATTCCTAATAAAAATGAATTCAACATGTAGCAATTGATGGAACTATCTCAAGACCAGCAATGTTACTTAAATTTGTGCAATGCAGAAAATATTCCATCAAAACTATTCATGTTACGTAAAACTAGGCCTCAATCACATATGCTCTGTAAAAAGAAAAAAGGAACTCGCATTACATGATTGCATTGTGGAACATTTTCCTTCCCCTACTTAATTCAATATACACCTAACAGAAATCGAAAAGGACAAAGACTCTGTAACCTTTTTAAATTCATCAGGTAAAAATCTTCAAGATATACCAGGCAACGCATTGGCAGTCTGATAAATATTACAAACAGCAACACCTAACTCGACTGAGCTATGACGTTTACGTCAATGTAAGAGTTAAACTATCGGTGCCGACAGCGGCGAAGATATCAGCAGCAAACGTGCGATCACAGTGACGGTATTAGGAAAATTATGGTGTCCCCTCATGCAACAGAATTTCAATTAACAGTGCATTTCTGGCTCGGTTTTGCCCAGAAAGAAAAGAAGGAAACACGTATGTAATTACTTCACTGTCCACAATCCTATTTTCTTTCCATTTTCAACCGTTCTCTACTTCCTGACATTTCTTTCTTTTAGTGCATATTATTTTTCTCTGTAGAAATTCAATTTTTCTGTTTGCTATTGATTTTATTAAGGCAGGGGGAAATATTATCTTGCTCATCCGAACTGTATTTTGCTTCCAACGACGTTTGGTTTGCTTTTCCTTTTCGTAACTACTGTATGCTACTCAAGTTATTGTACCATCTCGGTGATACTGATATCCGTGCCTGTTTACATTAAGTTTACGTCGAGTTTTCTATGTTTTTCTATTTCTCTCTTCAACATTGTCCTCTATTCTTTTTGTCCATGTGTAGATCATCTATCGATTTCCTTCATTAATCATTTCTGTATTTCCTCTTTCTTTTTACACATGAAATGTCCAACATCTGTGTTTACATTAAAAGGAATGTATTCTATATTATAACGTTTTGCTTTTCTTCTCAATGATTGCATTTCTCTTGTTTGCTATTCGTATGCATTTATTATTATTTTCCAATGCTGTAATCCGAATTTTCTTAAAGTAACTGGCCTGTTGAGATTCAAATTTCTTTCGAGATTATGGCGTGGTTCTTTTATCAATTACGCACGGACGTATAGTCGCAGTCTCAAATTTTGTTTAGAAAGTAAAGTAGAAGCGTATTCTTCCTTTGTCTATTTAAACATTTCCTGTTTTATTTGAGAGTCTTAAGATCTGATGTCTAGGACTTCAAAGACATTGAAAACATTTTCATCGAGTAACACTTGTTTTTATCAACGAATAGTCTGCAATAAGCTTTAAATGCCTTATACAAAGCATTTCCTTCCTATCGAAATTCGGGCCGTGTGACACGGATCTTGTTTGTATGCTATCACTATTTTCTGGGGCTTCAATATATCAGGTGGGGAATAATTTTAACCTCGTTAATCTTAATTTAGCGCTGACAGAGTTATTTAGTTATACATTAACTTTATACTTGTATTATTTTCTGATTTCATTCGTTGACCCTTGACAGTTATAAACAGTTATTTGTACAATAACGACGTGTTTCTCGTAAGAAACGTCTCAATCATTCACAGCTGTGCTTCTATTAGACAAGCCTAGACGACTCTTTTTGATGCGGCTGCTGTTATCATCATCATCACCATCATCATCATCATCGTCATCAGCATCATCATCATCAGCATCATCATCATCATCATCATCATCATCATCGTTGTCGTCGTCGTCGTCGTCGTCGTCGTCGTCGTCGTCGTCGTCGTCGTCGTCGTCGTCATTTGGCAATTTTAATTGTGTGCGTACGTCCCACTGCCTCGATAGGTGCAACCTTTCAAACTTTCTATTTGTATATGTAAATGAAAACACTGTCGGACATATGCCTGTAATGCCTATTTGCACTGGTTATAATGAGCCATGCACACATCCTAACTACTATGACTTCATTAATCCATGTTTGTCTGCATATTTGTAACCACTACTACGGTAATTATTTTTTATTAGGATTGTTTTAATTTCAGTTCAAACATTCGAGTTATCTCGGTTACGTTATCTTATTGGATAATGTATGCATTTCCTTTAATTAAGAATACGTTAACTTATAATATTGACTCAGAAAGTTAGAAAAAGAAGTTGGTTTGATCTTCCTGATTAGTTGTTGGTACTATTTCCGTTCCTATATGCAATGGATTATATAAGAGTATTCTAGTTTTGACATTCTGTGTGAGTCATTAATCCATCTATGAATTACATATGCTGATGCGTCTTCATTTCTCTCGGCGTTCAAAATTAATGTCATAATGTCAATTGTAAATAACCAGCGACGCATCGTGCTTGTAGACGTATTAGATAAATATCCAGAGTAACACCTGTGCTTTCTTCACAGCTTCTCAATAAACTATAAATAATGTTTCAGTTTTACTATACTATTTTGATAGTCTGTGGTATTAATTTTAGTTCCTGTATCTTAATGAATAGTTTCTCACCCTCAGTGCTAAATCCTGCTTGTCTGATTGAGGGCTGAGCACTATTTTTTCAATTTTCACTAGCGTCAACGTCGCGTTACGTCCGTTCGGTATCTATAAAATAATGGCCGAGGAACACTGATGACGATATAGACAACTAGCACTCTTCTCACAAATTTCAGTCCTATATTAGTAAGGATGATTTTTACAGCTGTTTCGGTTCCGGTAAACGATATACCCGCGCGCAATCTGTACCCACAGATACAGTTTGTAACTCTATCATTAACTTGTACAAACCAAGAGAGAAACCAGGGCATCTCTTGTATGATATATAAACACGAAGGATGTGCTGTCAGGGCAAGGATGCGTGCTCTGAGGAATGAAGGTGTTGGA
>NC_068982.1:181973365-181980235 GCF_001194135.2 Octopus bimaculoides | reverse complement strand
ATACTTACCCAGATCTCCATTAAAATATTCATGTATACATGCATATAGGTTTATGCATGAATATATACACATATTTGTTGTGCCTGGATTCGCCATAAGGGAATGTTGCTTTTGTTCGTTGGACATGCAAATCTAAGGTAGTTAAGTAAAGATTACTCGTCGACTTGATAGAAGATTAAGGAACTTTTACGCCACCTGCAGCTCGACGGGCTCACGTGAAAACGAAAATTCTCCCACATCTAACATGATACAGCAAATACACACTGAGAAATCCTGGACAGCGTCCAGCGTAGTCTTACTTGTCAGTTTAGTATTAAATTACTAACGGAGCTAATCAAGAATCTGCTCGAAAAGTGGATTGATCCCTGTCTCTCAATTTTGTACTGCTATTGTATTAACCGTTGTTCTTCGAGCTGCCTGCTTTCCTATTGATCCTCTCGCCTTTCTACATTTCACGCAGTCAGTTAAGTCACGCTCTAATCATTGTACTCAGTAGCCTTTCACGAATATTTTGATGTACAACAAATAAAATGAAGGTTCAATGGCATCATGGTGAATGAAGAAATAAACAACGGCAGAGAATGAAAACACGTTATGAATACTGTCACAAAATAGAATCTGAAACGGGTAAGAATGAAACGAAGAAGAAAAAAGAGAAAGGTTCATGATCAGAAAAGAACAAATTACAACAAATTACCTTTATGGAGTATATAACTTGTTGTGAGCTTTGCAGAAAGGGCGACACAAAATGGAACAGAAAATCAAAGTAATAGAATAAAATAGGCTTAGCAATCCTGTCATTAAAAGTTATATTCATTTAGGACCCCAGTCTTACTAACAATAACTGAAGAGTGGGACAACAAACTACAAAGTGCAAAATTATTAATGGAGCGTGCGTCATAGGTTGCATGGAACTGATGTATAGTGACAATATCTTATGTAGGAGAGATAGCCTTAAACGAATGTGAAAGGATAGGGAATTTTTACATATATACTATAAAAAAGAGAAATCATACTCTACCAATATACGCTTCAGTAATACAATGGATCAATACATAGAGCTGAAATAAAACAGAAAAAACAAAAAATGCTTTTTCCACTTTACAGAAGCAATACACGTGCATGAAAAATATTCTGACGCCCTAAAAAGATTCGATAAAAAGTGTGTAGAATACCAAATCCAACACCCTCACCAGCAGCACCGTATTTACAGAACGCAAAAAAAGAAAACTAAATTGAATCACACTCATAAAACAAACATATATACCATAAACTACACACAGTTCTTTAAGTGTCATCGATAGAAATAAGAAATGAGGTAAATATATACAATGAAAACAAAACAACACAATTAATTAAAATACTTAATATAAAGCATCGAAACCACTTGAAAAAAAATTGTATCGATGTCAAAATTGATGTATTGGGACAAAATATGTAAGACAACTTAGTTAATATAAATAAATTCTAACTACAAGCTGTAAATGCATTTTATTGGCTGCGTTGTCTTCCCAACGTACAACACTATCGATTTCACCGAACAGTTTCAGATAAAAATTCTTGCAAAATAAATGCAATGTATTTTATAAGAACATATACAAAACCTAAGAACATGTGTAAGAATTAACATTTTCAGTCTGAGTATTAAAATATTTTTTTCTGTAATTATTTACATCGGAGTTGCGTAATCTAAATATAGAGTAAAATACGTTTTGATTATTAAACTGTTAGACGTAAGATAAGATACCTCTCAAACGTAAATTTCCCTTTTCCTACGCATACACATTTCAATTTTATTTCTTTATCATTCATTAATTGGCTAAATATTTAACCAACCAACTGAAGAAAACTAACGAAGTGAGACAGAACCAGCACGAGTGTTTATTATAGGCATAATAATTATCCCGGAATACAACGAAATCAGTTTTGACGCACAAGTTTACATTCAGAATCTTGCAAAACAAATACGAAAGCGAATTATTTATAGCATGGTCTGTATACTCAGAGAAGAATAACAACTAGTTCAATTAAAAGTGATGAGAGATGAATAAAGATAACGTAGGAAGTATAATTGCCAATGAGATGTGTGTTACGCCATATGTAACCTATACAAGAATTGAATGATTTAAATAAATGTTAGCTATTTGTTTATTTGCCGAAAATATTACAATAGTTGAGCATTTGGCACTACATATCATGATCAATCATTGCACACCTCTCACTAAAACACAATCCACACAGCAAGATTTATCTAAACACTGAATGCTAATTACATTGAATTATCATTACACGATATCAATAACAAAACACCTGCATATACGTATAATTATGTGCTACTTCCATCGTGCTATATTAAAATTACATTAGGTTCATAAATACTTTCATCGTACGTAAATCATTTTATATTAAAATGCCTTTTATAGTGTAAAAGGACATTTTTCTATTTAACTCGTGTGACTTTGCAAATCTGCTAAAATTATAATCAAATTTATATTCATAGTTGTAATATTTTCTCCATGATGAATGTGTCTGGAATATGATTGCACCAAAGGTAGTGGAAATAGAATATAATTTGAGTAATTAACATCATTTAGCCTTTTCAAACACCATTGATTTATCTCATAATCTTACCAGAATTCACATATTTAAAACATCTATGTGTGATAATATTTGATAGCTGAATTATAGTCTATGTGCTTGTATATGTGTGTGAGTGTGTGTGTGTGTGTGTGTGTGTGTGTGTGTATGTGTGTGTGTGTATGTGTGTGTGGAATTCATGTGATGAGATTGTGTATACATATGCAGGCTAGGTGCCTTCGTAGAATTAAATAATTTCAAGTCAGCGTATGCTAAATATAAATTAACTCTAGGAATTGCATTTTGGCACTAATAGCTACATTAGCGTATATATTTCATGCAGTAACTTTTCTGAAGTGTTCAGTTATATACAGAAATGTATTTCTATTAAAAGTTCATCATAAAAGGAAAAACACAGCCCGTTCCCTTTTCAACCTTACTCATTCGGGCAGCAGTCATGAGATAAATATAGGTAGATATATTTATTGCATCTCTATCGGTTTTAGCGTAGGTATACTGCACTCCTGCATTATATGTATATTAGCGTAATGTTGATCTTTTTATATGTTATGCACCTGGAGATGACAGGAGTTTCTACCTTTGTGGTATATGGAGTTTGTTTAGAAGTAACCGGAATTCAGTCAGTTGAGGTGCAAAGAAATTGATGAGTTTTGTTTTGTAATAATAGGTGATGGGGGGTTTCAAGTCATTAATGGAATAGCATCGTTTAAATTTATAGATATGTTACAAGGCTCACGTTCGTATATCATTCACTTTATCACAAAATAGGTTTAGAAGTTCCCATTTTTTTTTATAAGTAAAAGCAAACTTAAGAAAAATCTTAATGTGTAATAATTTGTGTCTAATTAAATTTTCTTCTACAAATTGTAAATTATTATACTTTTTTATTTAGCGCATAACGCTCCCCTATAAAAGAAATATATTTTTAGACAGATTAATGAAAAATAATTTGGATATGTTTTAAGGTTATTTAAAATTACGAATAAAGCATAAAATCAGGAAGAGCTTGCCAAGATATGGGGCACAGCAAAAGAGAAAAAAATGCGGTATTAAATTCCGTCTCGGAATTCAAATTTTGTCACGGCCAACTTTGTCTCTAATTCTTTGGAGGATGAGGCAATAAGTATCACTCATATATCTGGTCTCATTATGTGATTGTGAGCCATCCGAAAAGAGATGTTGCTCTGTGCGTAAGATATAAACCAATATTATAGTAACAGTATATGAATTAGCTCTTTAGTTTCAAACATGAAAGAGCATATTAACATGTTAAACCTAAATTGTTATGCACGTATAGTTGGTTTGTATCTTTTGATGCATCTGCCTAAATGTTATCGATTTATCTGTATTTTGAATTTTAGAATCTAGCAAAGAATCCATGGTTTAAACAAATGCATTTCCATACATAGATGAAGGATTGTTGTTAAAGTATAAAATCGCTGATTGTTTGAGAAAGGAAATGTTATGAGAGTTGAAAACTGGACGGAAAGGATGGCGCATTTCTGCGGTGGTACGTATGTATTTTGTTGCACTGTAAGTTACAATATTGGTCTACTCATTTTCTACACTGGAATTCAATACATAATTTACTTTCGATATGTTTACGACTGTTTAGGTTGATGGAGTGGCTATTTTCAGATGTATCTTATTCATTGTTTTTGAGTATTTTTCTATGAACAAAGAACTTTTGAAATACATTCAATCACTTAAAACTTGTAACGCAAACATGCAAGCTCCTTTCTTGGGTATGACGCCTGTAACTTAGAGAAGGTAGCTACTCGATCGTCTCCAGTTCTGCTCTTCACTGGTGCTTCATTTTGTTTACTTCAGAGGGAAGGAAGTTAACTTAAGCGGGACTTCAGATTATAAGGTGTCAGATGAAATTGCATCAGACAATTTTTCCGACGCAGTAATGATCCTGCTAATACACCGCTCATAGTATATTACATATAATCGCATTCAAGTAATCATGCGCGCTTGAATGGAGCTCCTTGTTTTTTATAGAGCATGGTAGCTGGCTGAAGGTGGTTGAATGATATAATCAGCAGTAATTAGTATTGTTCTTACCAATCGCTGTAACATTGTTGTAAAGAAAAACGGTAATGCGATGGAAAGAACTCGTTATATCCTATTCTATGTCATTTCTTTATACTTTGACTGTCTTACTTGTCTCTGTCATTTGATTGTAGCCATGCTGGAGCACCGCCTTATATTTATGTTTACGAAACGTTTGGAACCCCTCCAAGCAAAATTCAAACATTCGATTGGAAAATAACAGTCGAAGCGAAATGGAATAGCTACATTTACGTTGCGATTAAATTTAATTCTAAATACTATTTTGAGAAATAAGTATTATATCATGTTTCAAACCAAAAATAAAGTACCACTCTAGAACCGAAAGGAGAGAATCGAGTAAAACTTCTTAAAATTGCTAGTCGTATGTTTCAATCATAAATGAATTTGCGCGATGGCGTTGCATGTTTTTACGATTGAAATGTAGTACAGAAAATCTTCGTTTCTTGGAAAAACCATAAAAGAATGTAGAGCAACATGGATTAGAAAATTGTAACCCGATTACTACGAAACCTCTACAACATCATTAATAATTCAAATCCATGAGCAAGTCTAGAATCACTTTGTACTTCGACGGAGTAGCATTCACAATGGCAGTGAAGTGCTATAACTATGAAATAATACGCAAATATCAGTATAGATAAATAAGTATCGGAAATATCAGTATAAATGAATAAGTATCAGAAATAGGTGAGACTTATATATTATTATGTATGATGAATGTTAGATAATATACTATATAACTTCGAGCGAAAAGTAGAGCTGCATACTACCGAATAACAATTATCTCAAAACAGAATTCTTAAGATCAATAGCAAATGTCATAATGTTTCTATAAATTGAAGATATTATTTGGGAGAAATATGAACACCTGGCCTATAAAATGCAAAAAGCTTGAAGAAATGTGCTAGTATTCAAATACACTTTCTACCTGCTACAGAAGACTTACAATGCATTCATAAATGACTATTGAAGTGCAGATATTCACTCGTTACCGATTAATGGACAATATAAACGAGAACGAAGGTATGTTGTATAATATGACGTGCAGGAAATAGCAACCAAATTCTCTAGGCATTTATGAATAAAGACATATTGGACAATACCTTCCATGCCATGTATGAAAAAGAAAACGCTTAATCATGGAAATATTGGAATACATATCTTCCATCGAAACAGACTTGAAGAAGAACAAAAGCATTCAAGCAAATCATATGATTTCGAAATATAGGGTATTGGAGAATAAAGATAATCACACGAGCATTACTTATGCAATATCGGGCGACGAAATATCTTGTAAAGAAGCTACTTAAAATTCGCAATACTACTCAAATTTAAAACAACTCTTCATGCGCTCATGTTTTTGTGAGTAAATTCAAAAAAGGACCTTACTGAAGCATGATGGATAATATTCATATTAGAGAAGACACGATCATTTGTGAGCAACAAATCATATTTAAATTATTCGGTCGATACGCTTTTAATATTCCCATTCACATGTGGATACATCCCACCATATAACATGTCACCAAATGTTTAGATCTGCTTCAATAATTCCTTTTCACTTATATTTGACACGTACGTGGAACAAAACCTATCTATCTATCTATCTATCTATCTATCTATCTATCTATCTATCTATCTATCTATCTATCTATCTATCTATCTATCTATCTATCTATCTATCTATCTCTATTTGTGTGTATATATATATATATATATATATACATATATGCGTATTGTGTGTATAAATCTCTCTCTCTTTCTCTCTCTCTCTCTCTCTCTCTCTTTACATGTATATATATATATATGTGTGTGTGTGTGTGGCTCTGTTGTAGGTAGATTGCTTGCTATTCTGGGTTCAGTCCCACTGTGTGACACTTTAGGTAAGTGTTTCTACTATGGGCACGGGCCGACCAAAGACTTGTGAGTGGATTTGATAGGTGGAAGGTGAAAGAATGTGAAGATGTGTGTGTGTCCCTACCATCGCTTGACAACCGATGTCGGTGTGTTTACGTCCCTGTAACTTGGCGGTTCTGCAAAAAGACCGATAGAATAAGCACTTCGTTTACAAAGAATAGTCTTGTGGTTAAATTTGTTTGACTAAAGGCGGTGCTCTAACATGGTCGCAGTTAAGATGACTGAATCAAATAGAGGAATAATAGAATATATATATATATATATATATAAATATATATA
>NC_068982.1:181957404-181971578 GCF_001194135.2 Octopus bimaculoides | reverse complement strand
TATATATATATATATATATATATGGGGGGTATGTGTGGGTGTACCTGCGTCCTCTTGCGCTCGCGTGCGTTTGTGAATATGCGTGTGTGTATATTTTAGAGTAAGTATATTCAAACAGGTGTAAGCAATTTTGTGTCCCGCGCTCATGTAACTATGTGCATGTGTTATTCTTTGTGTTTAGTTGCTGTGAATATACAATGAAAGGATCGGCAATATACTTTATTTTATTCACAGACTTCATGGTATCAGAATTGACCAACTATAAAATCCTAGCACGAAAGGAATAAATCCTTCAGTGGTAACACTCTATACTTTAGACATGTTCTCTTCAAATTTTCACTTCTACAATTATTACCGATCTTGTTTAAACATCTCCTATAAAGTATTCGAACTAGATATTGTGCTAAGAATTTATTGAACGATTATCATAGTAAGCATCTTAAACCAGCTTTATGATGATGCTCTGCCGTATTACAAGTAGCGTTCTTCTAGCTTTATCGAAATTTTACTGCGTAGTCGTAACAGTTTCTTTGCTTTTGTATTTTCCTAACATGTGGGCATTATATTTACACAAATATAGAATGTATAGCAATACTCACTGCAATGTTGTATATGGTATTTGTTGAGATGCTAAGGAATCTTGTATCATGTCACAGTGTGTTTTAAGCAGTAGTTATAAACAAACATAACGCTGGCCTTCATCAATTCTGCAATCCGAGTTATTTATGTGCATGAAATAAATTTCCTTCTGAAACGTGTATTGAATCAATGATTTTATTTTTATTTTCCATATAACAGAGATGCCATATTGCATTGCTGTGTCAATAGAAAAAAGCGTACACCATAAGTAATAATTTAAAGAGGTTTCAAAATCGAACAGGTATCTCGCCTGTTCATTTCGGTGTAACACATCTAGGTACCTGTCTACGTAGTTCTGTATGTATGTATTCAGCCATCTCTGTCTGTCTGTATGTATGACATTGTTCAGTTTAATTTCAGGATTTCTTGCCAATAGAGAAAGAGCCGTTTTCTAACCTAGACCGAAGGCTCCTTCATTGGAAGGAGTTTTTTGGGGTATTTTTGTTTGCATGTGTATGTGTACGTATGTGCAGATTTTTATCTTTTATCTTTTGTATGTTTTGTTTTACGCATGTATTCTCTTGCATATTGTTGCATATCTACACATGATTATATATATTTAAATAATAAAACACTGGAAAAACTAACAGAGATTTACAGTTCCAGTGATCGATTTGTTCTGTAGTCTTCGAATTATCTTTCGCTTTTGTGGCTTTAAGAAACCTAATTTCTCAAGACTGGAATTTAAGCAATAATTACAGGTATAAACCTGAACTTGTCATCTAGATAGAGTAGTATGTATGTATGTATGTATGTATGTATGTATGTATGTATGTATGTATGTATGATTGCATGTACGTACGAATATCTCTTCCACTTTTTTAATTAGTAGAAATCTTCCACTTCGGAAGGAGCCCGTTTTGAACAAACATAGAGGACTCCATCTTGAGATGTAGTTAACATAGACAAATTTACATTTGGAACTTGAGAAAAGTCTTGCATATTTAACAGATGTTGTGATGGGAATATTCCTTGAGTTGTTATTTATGAATGTATTCCATAACAGAGGGATTTTCTAAGTTTATTTCAGGACAGTCTTTTTTGCGGATGGCTGGCATTGTAAATTGTTTTAGCAACAACATCGTGCTGCATTAAGAGATAGTATCGTGACGACATTTTAGGAGAGCTGCTATTCACAGGCGTGCTGTCTTCCACAGAAACATGACATAGACTACACATGCGGTTACATCTTGGGATGACAGGAGCGTTACTGCCTCACTTGTTCAGGTACTTTGTGGCAATCTCCTGTTCCAGGAAGGTAGCAATGAAATGGGCTTCATGAGAGTGAATAGGAAGCATAGCTTTTAAGGTAAGTGTCACGAGGAAACATCATAAGAACGTAAAGTAAAACTTAATGGTTATATATTCCATTTTATTAGAACCCTAAAAGCATTAGTAGTGTGTATTAAATTAGTTTAAAAAATATAGATTTGCGCTATTTCTTCGTTATTACTAGCGTTGGTTATGTTTAGCAACATATTATGCAAATACATACCGTGAGAGAAATATTTGTATTCTGTGTTAGAAATTTTGGCCCAGAAAGATGTATGACCCATGTAGACATCTAACTACATAAACCTGTAACAACCGCATATGAAGGAGGTGAGTTGAGAAAAGTACCGACCTGCGCAGAATATAACAAGTATAATAATAGTATTTCATTAAAAATTTTGTTGACTGACATCTTTATCAGAGAATGGAATAGCTTGGAAGACCGAATTGGAAATAAGCGCATAAATATCTTCCATAAAAAAGGTTAAAATGTCAGTTGTGGTATGGCTAGCAGTGTTGGGTGGGAAATAAAATAGTAACGTGTCAAGAAAGCAATAAGTATAGACTCTGTTTTACACTGTATAATACTTTTGCAACGATTCAATATCATATAAAAGTCCAGTTAAAAATAAGTAGTTTCACAAAACCAGTGCTTACCATAGGCAAAATAATTATAAGAGGTAAGACACGCTGTTTATTTATTTTTTTTGAGATTGGCCAGTTCTCAAATAAAATCACAGATTAGTACTATACTGACGTTAGTGTCTCACTAATCTGCGGTTTTATCTGAGAACGTTTCAGAATTGTTTGTACTTGTTTCAGTCATACGATTGCGAGACCTCAGGACACAGCACTGATCCATTTTGCTGAATCGATAAGTTACGGGGGCGTAAACACAGGTACGCCGATTGTCAAGCGATGGGGGAAGGAGAAACACAGACACAAAAACACGCATACACATACATACACGAAGAGCTTTCAGCTCCCTTCCTCCAAATCCACTCAAAAGATTTTGATAGGAACAAAGCTATAGTAGAAACACTCGCTCAAGGTACCAAGCAGTGGAACTGACAGCGGAAACATGTGGTTGGGAAGCAAACTTCTGATATCAAAGGTATGCTTGTACATACATACATAGATATATACATACATACAAACACACACACACACACACACACACACACACACACACACACATATATATATATATATATATATATATATATATACATACATACATACATACATACACACACACACACACACATATATATATATATATATGCACACACACAAACTCAGCTACACACGCATATACAGTGGAGAACTAAGATATACATCGCTATAACTATTCAATTCCTGCGTACGTTTCACCATTGCAGTTATTTCGAATTCAGCCTTCGATAATGATTTTAAAATACAGGTTTACTTTTACAAGAAAACTGAAAATGAATGGCTATGCAGATGATTGGCAACGCACTGCTCGCGTGATCCAGCAGTTCAACCAGCTGTATCGATATTCTTCCATTGCTTTTTAACACTATATGTATATAAGACATACTTTCTCAGGAGGAATGCCGGCACCGCACTTTATGGCATTTTCACATTATATCCATGTTATTTGGACGTACACACCCACTCATGTATTCTCTTATATTTGAAATACGGTTACCGTAACATGATGGAAGACTGGCACATTTATGAATAATTACTTTAAATCATATATATTTAATATTTCATAACATAATGCTGTCTAATCAATATTTGAGCAAAATTTTTCTCGTATATCTCACATTCAATTAAACATAAATGTAAAATATTCATATAGTAAAACTACACAAATTTAATATTAATTATATAAATATTAAACAAACATGAAAACAAATTTTAAAGTAATTGCTAAGATATATATTAATGATCAATTATAACGTAAATTTTCTGTCTCATGCCCCAGTATCTAAATAAAATATTGATCGAAATTATAAGCAGAGTGTACGTTCATAAAAATGATTTACATACTATTGGTATAAAACTCTGACATCAAGTACAAAATATTTGAACTTATTTGCGTTCTGGAACTACAAGAAGATTTAAATAACATAGTGCATAAAGGTGGGAGATATGAAAATTGATTGTAAAATCAATATGAAAATTGAGCGTGGATCTGTACTCGTGTTAGAGAAGATTGATTGCAAGCGAATTAAACAATGATCAAGCCAAATCTGAGGCATAGACACACACAGATACACACACACATGCGCGCGAGCTTGTGAGAGAAAAATTTAAGGTACTTGCGCAGGCTGAGACTGATCCTTAAGTCGAAATTAAACGGACGGAATAAGATCGAAGCTATCAACATCTGGGCAGTTTCACTCCTTAGATATGGAGCAGGGGTAATCGCATGGACAGTAGACGAACTAAACAGCTAAGACAGAAAGACAAGGAAGTTGCTAACTAGATGTGGGCCACTCCACACAAAAAGCGACACAGACAGACTATATGTATCAAGAAAAAGAGGGGGAAGAGGACTTATAGGATGCGAACACAGCATTAGAGCAGAAGAAAACAACATAGCACGGTATATAAAAAAAATGCCACAGAACAGCTATTATTAGAAGTAAGAATGTCAGGCTTGTGTAGGATGAAAGATTGCAAAGATAAAGCACTATACAAGAAATTCAATACGAATGAAACTGAAAATAGGTGGGTAAAGAAAAGAATGCATGGACAATTCCATAGGGATGTTAGAGATAAGACAGACAGAGAAAAAATATGGCTCTAGATGACTAAATGTGATTTAAAACCGGAAACGGAGGCTTTAATCTGTGCTGCCCAAGAGCAAGCACTAAGAACCAACTACATAAAATACAGCATAGACAATACATCAGAAAGTGATTAATGCAGAATCTGTGAACAAAACGGTGAAACCGTATGGCATATTACCACCCAATGTACGCCACTATCCCCGAAGGAATATAAGAGACGCTACGACAATATAGCCAGGCTTGTCCATTGGGCACTTTGCAACAAGTATGGACTTGACAGCAAAAAGTTGGTACTACCATAAACCTGAGGGCATTGTCGAAAATAGAAATGCAAAGATCCCATGGGATTTTATGATTCAGTGTGACCAAGAGATAGAGAATAGGGAGCCAGACATAGTCTTAATTGAGAAAGAAAACAAACTATGCTGGATAATAGGCATAGCATGTCTAGCTGACAAAAAGGTTTGCGATAAGGAAGAAAGGAAAGTCAAAAGATATCACAGGTTAGTTTGGGAAGTTAACTAGTTGTGGTCGATGAAAAAAGTAGGAGTAGTACCAATAATCGTCGGAGCCCTGGGAACAGTGAGTAAATCTCGAGAATTACGTGGAACAAAGAGGGGCTGCAATAAGGATGGAGCTATAGAGGTTAAGCAGATATGTTCGCTGGAAAAGGTAGTAGTAGTAATAGTAAAAGTTGATAGTAGTACACGTTTGGACTGCAATAATTATGAAGTACTTGTAGAAAACAGCACTGCTTGGAACCGCTCGAATACTTCGGAAGGTGCTCGAAAAATAAGGTGTCACCTTAGTTCACTGGTAGTGAACAGCTGACTCTGTAATACATCTCCAGAGTTAGAAGCTGTGTAAAGGCAATAATAATAATAAGAAGAAGAAGAAATAAGAAAATGCTGTTAAGTTTGCCAGGTGCGAAGCAGATTTGAGAGAACGACAAATGTCAATTATATTGACCTCGGTAATTTAGTGTTACTATAATTTATCTAAATTGAACGGTAGAAAGTCAAAGGTGACAGGCTGATGATTTGAACTCAGATCGTAAAAACTAGTTCCGCTAATCATTTGTCTCCACTGCGCTAACCATCATGCCACCTCACAGTAGTACTAATTATAGTAGTATTTATAGTAGTGGCCTTCGCATCGTCGTCGTCGTCGTAGTAGTGGTCATCGTCGTTATCGGCGTCGTCGTCGTCGTCGTCGTCGTCGTAGTAGTAGTAGTAGTAGTAGTAGTAGTAGTACTCATAATAATCCTTTCTTCTTTAGGCACAAAAATGGAAATCTCGCGAGAGGGCACAGGTCGATTACATTCACTTCAGTGTTAAACAAGTGTCTAAATTTTCTACTCGCTACAGATTGAAAGGTACATTCAATCGAAGAATTCCGCCGATGTTGACTTTACTCTCTCATCCTTTCGGGGTCGATAAATTAAGTATCACTTTAACACTGGGATCCATGTAATCGACTAGCACCCTCTCCTAAATGTTCTGCCTTTCTACCTATAGCATAAAGGATTATTAGTATAGTAGTAATAATAACGATAGTTTTTAATAATAATGTTTAGAATATTCCATTACATCATGACACATATTTAATACTAATAAATCAAAAAAATCTCTTCAAATATGCGTACATACATACATACATACATACATACGTACATACATGCATACATACATATATGTGAGGCTTTTGTATGCCAAAGATGTAAAGTAGTGTAAACTAATTAATAAACACAATATGTTGTTAATCCGTTGATCACACATCTTCTATTAAACACTCTCAAACTATTTAATTACCTATATATCATAGAAGATTGTAAAATTTTATTTACATTTCTGATGATTAGATTTCATATTATACCGTTACTACTATACTTCTATCTGTTTCCGTATTTATAGTTTTACAACCCCTTTATTCTTTGTAAAGGCATTTATAATTCCAAGAATATTGATCAACCGCTTATCGATTTCAATTTTTAACTTCCTTCTATAACTGTTATGTCAGTATTTTGTAATACTTTTATTACTATTATTGTATTATTACTAGTTTGACTTGGTATTTAATAGGGCGCTAATCAGTTCCTTTCATTCCATTTCTTTCTTTCTATCTTTCTATACTTCATAACGCTTTTCTTACAATTTAATATCTCCTGTCTCTTCTTCAATTCTTTCTTCTCCCCCATCACCTTTGTTTCTTTGATGCTAATCCTAGCATTCCCATACCTCCTATAAAATGCTATTATAAGTTTATTGCTGCCCAAATATCAATAGTTTCATCTCTGTTGAACACAATACCCTATCCATATCTTATGTCACCTAAGCTAATTGGCATTGCGTAACAATCGATTTAATTTAGTAGCACAGGTGCATTTCTGTGTTTTTAATTCCTTTACTACTTATCTTTCTCTAGTTATGACATCGTAGTTATTTTCTAACAATAGCATTATGCATCAATATGCTATTATAGTGTTTTGTTCTATCTGTAGTGTGATGAAAGTATTCACTGGATTCCACATGTGATAAACCATCAGGTTAGAGGACCTATGCGATATTTCTTTTGAGA
Source organism: Octopus bimaculoides (assembly GCF_001194135.2). NCBI lineage: Eukaryota > Metazoa > Mollusca > Cephalopoda > Octopoda > Octopodidae > Octopus > Octopus bimaculoides. The sequence continues at coordinate 181,964,325 of NC_068982.1, read as the reverse complement.
AACTTTCAATGAAAACTGCCCCAACATGAAATTCGTTATAAAAAATAAGTTACACCAGATGCCTACTCGAATAAATAATTGCGGCAGCGCAAGTAATTATCCACTCTACAAAACACGACACAGTTAGCTAATTAGTAAGCAAATCTGAAGTGGGCGCACTTTTACAAAATAACGAAACAGAAATGAAAAATATATATTGTCTACCTGAAAACTGCGCCATTTTTATTAGATAGTATTTCGTATACATCCCCAACATCCATATCTACGCGCTCAAACGTCCACTGCAATTCAATTTTAGCGAGCAAAGCTTGGAACATCTCCAATGTAGCGAATCAGAACTGGCCATCGCTCGGCATTTGCACACATAAGATTCCTCTGTCCTTGATTTCGTAGGTCTTAGAAATTCAAATTTGCTGCATTTTCCCCTCTAGAACAAATATAACTTCCTGCCCGTTCAATTCATATGAATTGCATTCCCACCCTGATGTTAAAAAACTTCACTTCCTCATTTGCAAAGCACAGACCGTACTGCACAATCGAACACAACGAAATACACACACACACACACACACACACACATACACACACACACACACACACACAGAGACACACACACACAGACACACACACACAGACACAAACACACACACACAGACACACACACGGACACACACAAACACACGCGCACAAACACGCGCACACAGACACATATAAAGATTATTAGTTCAAATACACCCACATTTAGTCCCACGTTTATTTACACACGAACACTCTTCCATGCCAGGGCGTACATTCCTCCGCTCTGCCATGCATGCGGGGCCATTGTGTATGGAGATATGCAATAATCGAACTACGACATATTAGCCGATATGCAGACGTGGAAGTGCACAATTTACATACATCGACAGAATTGAGACTCTTTCAGACTTAAAGGAGTGTCAGTCACATACACTTTACTTCACCAGGTGCTTACAGACACTCACACTCACATCCACACACAAAACGCACATTGCTTTACAAATGCACTTGCTCATGCACATACACATGGAAATATACCCATCACTCTTCTGAGGTGTCAGGTCCTGTTTTAACCCTCAATGTTACAAAATGAAAACAATGTCTCTTTACACCCTTCACTCTAGTCATCATTTCACTAAACACACCTCGCATACACACGAAAACACACCTCTTAGAAATTTGCATAAAAGCAAGGATGTATATGGAAGTAGAAGATCAAAGAATTATGTGCCATTACCGAAATATATAAGAAAATATCATCAAGCAATTATTTAAATGACATTCATAATCAGTTTTGAAAAATTCGTGTTTTTAATGTGGGCGCATGACGTATTTAAGTAACTTTGAGATAAACTTTAATGGATAAAGTCATTAAAACTATAAATACAATATTATGTTACTCTTCTGAACCACTTTTTTCAACAGTAGCGTGCAATGGCAAAAGTAGAAATGTAACTTGGAAGGGTTAAAACAGAAACTTCATGAATTGTTTCCATGATTTGGGTAGGTAAACAGGTAAATTACTATTATTTTTCCATGATTTCGATTACGTTTATTAATATGATTATTTAGGTTAAACTTGAAAGATCATTATAGCATTATAAGAAATTTAAATCTTGAAGATCCTAAATAATAGAAAATAGGTTAATATAAATTTTGGTAAATTATATGAAATAAATGGATGGAAATTACTGAACTTGAAATTTTAAAGATGGAAAAAGCAGATATTGATTATGGAATTTACATTGAATTCACTGAGTATATCTGACGAATACAGAAAAATAGAATATAAGAGATAAAGAAATAGTTATTGAGAAGTAATACTTAATTTAAATCTATAAGACAGTATGAGAGTATCAAATCACTCATATAGAGGAGGCTGAAATGATGCAAAAAATGTTTGAAAACATCTAAAAATGGTAATTAACCAATAGAAGTGCATGTGTTTTAGGAGACAGGATAAGAAAATATTGATTTATGAATTTTATCTAATATAGAGTATGAGATAATCTGGTTCCAAAAAATAAATATTTTTCAAGAGGGAACAGCAAATATTGATTAAGGAATTTACATTGAATTAGTCAATTTGATGTAGTGATTAGAAAGTATCGATTAAGGAAATATAATGAAATATCATGATCAGTATTGATTAATTCAAATCTACAATAACATATAGTTTGTTTGATAAGCAACATCAACTACAGTACAGAAGAGAAGATTGTAATAATTCAGAAATCAAATTTAAACATGTACTTGAAATTAACTTCCATTTAAATAAAAAAATCTGTGTGTTTTAAAGGGGTTCTAAAAGAATTTACGCAACGCAAGTTGTTCTAAGTTATAACATATGATAATTTTATCTTTCGAATGTAGAAAATGACGGGCTGGAGTGCACTATTTTAAATGATCAAAATTAAGACTTTAAACTCTTGAACGCGAATTATAACAAATAAAAGTTCAATATTGAATATTTTATCTTTTTCATTTAAATGTAGCAAATGTTATATATAGACGAAGAATGCATTAATCAAAGAAATGCGTTCTCCTCATGTATTTATTATATTATCTAATTCATGATAAATCTAAGGTTGTAAAGCATTGTGTTGAATTATATAGAAAGTTATGTGAAAAATTAGAATTCAAATACTGTCTTGATCGGGTTATTATTACGAAAATGTATATCTAAAATCTCTGACCAACTAGAATTACAAAAATGACAATAGTAAAAAATACATTTTAAAGTAGATTTTTAAAAAAATTCGAGATAAATAATGTACAAAAAAATGATGGGAATGAAAACACCAAAATAAATTTATATGGCGATCAACAGAGAATAACATTAATACTTGCGTTCAGTAATAAATTGAAAATGGTTTCATTTCTTCAAGTTTGTGTGCACGCAAAAAGAAAAATATTCATTCATATCAGCACATTTTGGAAATTCAAAATGTGAGTAGAATAAAGATTACTTCCGTTGTAGAATGTGGATAATATTTTCAACACACTGATTTGTTTTTCAAATTCCAGAAGTGGCGTGTTGACGATATTTGGTTGCTGTATTTGGCTCTTAAGTGTTATCCGTAAAGGAATCACTCCTAAATTTTTGAGAAATAGCTGTTATTCCGATTTATCATTTCGATATGATATCGTTGCTTATCATTATTGGTAAATTGTATCTAATTTGGTCGTAAGAATTTTGAATGTAAACATATATACATGCTTATATATATATGTGTGTGTGTGTGTGTGTGTGTGTGTGTATATATATATATATATATATATAGATATATATATGGCGCGTGTGCGCGTGTATGTGTGTGCGTGTGTGCACGCGTGTGTGTATATGCATGTGTTATTGCGATGGTGTGTCTCATGAATATACACCGATGCATATATAAGTATAAACATACACATGCGTATGTGTCACTATGTGTGTGCTTGAATATATGTTTGTTTGGGAGTAATATTTAATCAAACATATATCTTTAATCCTCTAACATGGCGATTCGTGTTTTCTTGCAGGTCCCATGATAAAATATATTATATTTATGCAACTATACATTTCGCTACGTATAGGTTTTGTTAGATTTGAGTACAGGACCATAACACTCAGTGACACATACACACGTACACATCTCTCTGTCACTGAGCATAAATCCATGTGGTTGTTTATGTGAGCATCTTCATGTGTGCCTTCATGTTTATATGTGTGTGCTTGCTTTAATAGTGCGCGTGTCTTTCAATATGGCTAGTTGTATTTGTTTATATATTTTTGTGTTGCGGTGCATGTAAATATACGGAAGAATCTGTATGTGTTCCACATAGGATTATACTATTAAGTATTCGTTTTGTTTACCATCTATCTGTGTGAACATCTGCATTAACCAGACAAGCATTTCTGAAGATTATTGAAATGTTATCTCTATTGTAATGTAAAGTTCCCTCAGAGGAAGATTAGTTTTCGTCGTAGATATTGGGAAAAATATAGCTGTAGTTAAATATGTAAATATTCTGAGATAATGCAGAAATAATGAAAAAAGATTACTTTACTTGTTTTCGCCAATATGTATATATTCCAATAAATTGTGATACGTTTCATATAAGGTGATCCAATGCAACGGTGAGCAGGAAATTTGCAACTGATGAAGATTGTTCGACACAGAAATATCAATTCACATACTACTTTGTACTGTACTCTCAGAAATATATACACGCAGAAAAAGCAAATATTTGTAGACAAATCTATCTATCTATCTATCTATCTATCTATCTATCTATCTATCTATCTATCTATCTATCTATCTATCTATCTATCTGTCTATCTGTCTATCTATCTATCTATCTATCTATCTATCTATCTATCTATCTATCTATCCTTCAAAATATATGCAAATGCGTGTTTGTATGAGAGTTTGCATGTGTATGATTGTATTTGCCCGTGCAGGTGTGTGTGTGTGTGCGTGTTCTAGAAAATACGTTGCATTTTGTGTATTATAGTTTATTGACATTTGATACCGGTTTGACACATTCCTTTATTTATCGATGTTAAATGAAAGAAGTTTAAAACGATTAAGTTGTAAAAGAAAGAACATGCACAACAAGATTTCTTATCAATAAAACATGGTCGAAAATTGTCTTCAATAGGTTTTAGGGTAAAATTGCATAAGAAATAAAGTACAAATATCCAATAAATTTCATATCGGCAATACATGATACACACTTGAATGTTCAGTATGTTTTGTAGCAATGATATTATGTTAGCAATCAAATAGAAAAAAAATATTTTGAAGTATGAAAATTCTTACACGCTCGAGTGTGGACAGAAAATATTTTTGAAGCAATTATGTTATGATACTTTTAAGAACTTCACTTGTTTTTGTCCACCGACAAAAGATCGATGATTTTGAAGAAAAAATATGAATAATAACACTAGGAACAGCTCTGAAAGATCTTGTAATTGTGGATCCCTCAACGATTATTCCCTGAAAAAATCTCGGAAAAAACTGGCTTACAAAAATAGCACTGAAAAAATTAAAAGGAACAAAAACTTACATCGGAATGACTGGAACATCCTTCAAGGAGAGACATACTAAGCACTCTACTTCGTTCAGAACCAAAAGCAAATGACGTACAGCAAGTTTATCCAATATAGAATGGGCGTTGTAAATTGAAGCAACATAGCTAATGCCAGTAAGGATAGGGGACAGGGCAGAAACTGTAATATTTGTGTCACAGAAAAATAAAATGTAAGATCAGCAGTAGATATTTTGAATATAAGGGAAATAAGTCTCTCATCTTGCATGCATAAACAGCAATTTATACTTTGAAATTTCATGCACAACCCCTCTCCGTACTCAGACATATTTCCACCTATCCAATCTGGGTAATTTTTTGGATATCGATTATCAAAAGTTCTTGCATTACAGACATGTACCTCACCAGAAACTGATGCCACAATTCTTCTCTCCATAGATATACATAACGTACCCATAACACATGTTCATGACATCACACGATTTACAAAAACGTATATATTTTCGACTTAATTGGCTAATATTGCATCCGAAATCTGTGACGCAAAATTTATGATACATACATACATACGTACATACATCACGTGCCTGGTACCATTCTTGAGAAATTAGGCTTCACAAAACCAAAAAGGGGAAAGCTAATTCGAAGACTACAGATCCAATCCATCATTGGAACTGTGCAAATCTGTAAAGCTTTCCAGAAGTTTATCATTTATAGATATATGCGCATGTCTAGATATGCAACAATGCATACATAAAGCAAAACATACAAATCTGCACATAGATATTCATACGTACATACATTCATGCATAGATACATAGATCCATAGATACATACATACATACATGCATCAGCGTTTATTTATAAAATTTATTTGTGTATATATATAGATTGGGGTATCGTTTTCCTACAAAACAGTGATTATGCAAGGGATCTGCTGCAGATTATTGTTGCCTGCATGAGATGGCTTAATATCCACCAGGCAACCATGGTTCAAATGTTTGATTGCATTTTCTGTTTGCATCTGAAGGCAGGATTCTTGACAATTAATCTTCAATGATTGGCATTCTCTACTACCTGTCGGTAGCTTTATTCTATAACATGTTATGTATCCCTTTATGTCTCTATATACTCTTTACTCATTTACTTTTTCCAGTCATTTGACTGTGGCCATGCTGGATCACCACCTTTAGTCGAGCAAATCGACCCCAGGACGATTTGTACGCCTAGTACTTATTCTATCGGTCTCTCTTGCCGAACCGCTAAGTGACGATGACGTAAACACACCAGCGTCGGTTGTCAAGCGATGTGGGGGAGAAACACAGATACACGCAGACACAACACACAGACACACACAAACACCCCTCCCCCCATATATATATATATATATATACATATATATATATATATATATATATATATATATATATATATATATATATATATATATATGCGACGGGCCTCTTTCAGTTTCCGTCTACCAAATCCACTCAGAAGGCTTTGGTCATCCAGAGGCTATAGTAGAAGGCACTTGCCCAAGGTGCCACTCAGTGGGACTGAACCCGGAAACATGTGGTTGGTAAGCAAGCTACTTACCACACAACCACTCCTACGCCTACAAAAAAAAACACAGACATGCACACACATAAAGATACTTTAATTTATATAAACATAGCAGAAGATACGTATCTGACTTAATGCAAATTATCTGTGCGTCAACAAATTAGTCCAATAGCTAATTGATAGTTAGTACCGACTTCACATCAGAATTGGAGATAATCTTCCAATCACATTCTTTAAAATGCACATGGTATTTAGTCCAATTTCGCTTGATTCATACAAATTGCCTTGTTATCGACGTCATGTTCT
>NC_068982.1:181949904-181952404 GCF_001194135.2 Octopus bimaculoides | reverse complement strand
AATCATTACCAATTTTTTTTTACAGTCGTTCTACCCTTCCCATTTCAAATACCGCCGGGGTCGACATTGCCTACCGTCTTTTCGGGTTCCATAAAATAATTACCAGTTGAACCCTCGAGTCGTTATAATCGACATAGTCTCTCCAACGATATTGCAGGCATTGTACTAAAATTTGAAAAATCTATTAACTATTTAACTCGACAACGAAGCAAAATTTTGTGGATGAAGTTCTGCGCAAAATTCTCTGGATAATGTTCGGGCACCGTGAATTCTTTAATGGAAAATCTCCTGAAAATTAGTCTTATATAACAATCTAATCGCTATGAAATATGTTGTACTTGGATTAGATGTGTTTTCCTTTGCGTGTTAAGATTAGCATAGTCTTGCATATGTCTAATCTAACGTTTCGCATTGTCTTCGGCTTGTAATACTCAGTGTTGTAAGAAATGCAACAAAGATAATATTTCAGATATCGTTATGAACAATATTTCTTCCATACTTATAATGAAAGTATATTCTTTAGCAAAATTAAACAGTTTTCGGAAGTATATTCACTGCAATCCCTCAGAAATAGGAATCTGAACTATCGCAATAGTTATGATTGAAATGTCTGTTAAGTTACATCTGTTAAATCATACTCGACAAAGTCTAATTTACCAGTCACAAATCTGTCTAGAAATGTGAAGACAGCATATGAAGCAATACATGGAAAAAAATAATGTTTCAGATTTCCCGTTACACACAATCTTAGTGATATGATTACGTGTGACGTAAATTCTAATATGCTACTAAAATATATATTATACTATACTGTATATATATATATATATATATGTATAGTGAGGGAGAAGAGTGAGAGCGAGAGAGAGAGAGAGAGAGAAAGAGGGAGATAGGGAGACGAAGCTCGTATTAATTTTCGGCTTAACTTTTATATGATGTACACCATACGAACGTTTATATTCTCTTTCAAATAACAAAGAATCCATTAGAATACATAGGGTAAAGCATATCTTAACTCTTATCTAGCAACGTAAATTCAGTAAATATAGACATATATCTCCAAACTAAATTTTAATAATAGCTTTTGTTTCATTTTTGCAGCGTATACTATTTCAGTTGATTCGATTTTTATTTTCACCAATATTCTCGAACATATGAAAAGTGAAAAAGACGCAAATTTCATTAAAAAAAAAAGGATAAAACAAAGTATACGTATGCCGCTCTGGGACTTTTGCACTAACACATTTCCAAATGGCATAATATAATCTATTATTTTTTTCTACTCTATTCTTATATTTATTTTGGTGTTTGAAATAAAAACGGATCTCTTCATATGTATTTTGTATTTTTACAACAACAATCTTATTGTTTATTTGTAATATTGAATTATCACTCTGGCAGAATATCTCTAATGGTTGGGAGCACAAAATTGATAAAATCGATCTCAATGCATGAAATATATATATTTTCCTTTTGAACCTGGAATATTAACACAAATAAAACTTTAGCAGGAATTGAACTCAAATGTTTATGAGTTGTTGCTAAATATCATTTCGAAGATTGTGAGGTATTATAGAAATCTTGGTGTTTAGAGATTTCATATTCACAGAATATTCTTTTCTGCTCTAGGCACAAGGCCCGAAATTTTGGGGAAGGGGGGGCCAGTAGATAACATCAACCCCAGTACGCGAAAGGTACTTAATTTAACCCCGAAGGGATGAATTGCAAAGTCGACCTCGGTAGAATTTGAACTCAGAACATAAAGACAGAAGAAATACCGCTAGGCATTTCGTCCGGCGTGCTGAAGATTCTGCCAGCTCACCACCTTGTATGCATGGAATATTACTTCAACAATTTTTAATCAGAATACTGAAGCCATATTCTTAGTACAAAACATAATCGAGGTTCAGTATCACTGTGTGGCGTGTTGGGCAAGTGACTTCTGCCATAGTCTCGAGCCAACCAAAATATTGAAATTGGATTTCGTACACGGAAAGTAAAAGATGCCCGTCGTAATTATATATATATATGATCATGCTGCCAGTTTCGCCAATGAAAACACATACACTATATATTTGGTGTTCACATGCTTCAGCTTTATATAACATTAATCGTATTTCGGCCAGAGTTATTTCGTCACAATTCTGTGACCTCATCAGTGGTCCTTTGTTTTCTTCTTTCTTGTTTGTGTGTCTCTCCTTAATAACAATCTGCCATTTTATATTCCTGTTGTATATATCTTCATTTGCGCATGCGTATATATCTGTGTGTGTGTCTATGTGTGTCTATGTTTAGTAAGTGGGTGCGTGTGTGAATGTATATGGCCAAATAAACCGATGGAATAAGTACTATGCTCACAAATGATAAGCTCTTGGCTCCATTTCTTCGACTACAAAACCTTAATTTAGTGCTCCAGCATGGCCGGTGTCAAATGACTGAAGCAAGTAAAAGAATGCAGGCACGCACACACACACACACACACACGCGCTATATATATATA
>NC_068982.1:181935706-181949312 GCF_001194135.2 Octopus bimaculoides | reverse complement strand
ATATATATATGCATGCCTATACATATGATGCTTGCAATAATTTAAGTTCCCATGAAATATCAAACACAAAGACAACGGAGAAATTCTTTGTGACTATTTGACTTTTAGCAAGTAACTGCTACTTACCTTACATATAACAAAAGGAAAAAAACGTGACTCTATAATTTAGACCTACAGGAGGACGGACGTATTTGAAAAATTCACAAAATCATTGATTTTAGCTGAGAACAAAATTTATTGACATCAATGTGTTCATATCGTATTAGCATATGTCAAAATCACGTGTGGAAAACAACATCCATCATGTGGTGACCGTTTTTATTCATGCATTTCTGAAGGCGGTTTTGGAAATTGGCCTCTACTCTTACCAGCATTGCTCTGTCGATTTGGGCGGCTTTCACACGAATAGCTTCCTTCAAATCGTCCAGTGTACGGAGCCTATGCGCATACATACGTGCCTTCAGGTTTCCCACAATATTTAATCACACATGGTCAAATCAGGGGACCGATGCGGCCAAGGAATGTCAGAAAATCTAGAAATAAGGTGGTCACCAAAGAGATGACGAAGAACGCCCATTGATGCTCTGACAGTTTGGGCCGCCGCCCGATCTTGCTGTAACCACACACGTAGAATATACTCTTTACTCTTTACTCTTTTACTTGTTTCAGTCATTTGACTGCGGCCATGCTGGAGCACCGCCTTTTAGTCGAGCAAATCGACCCCAGGACTTATTTTTTGGAAGCCTAGTACTTATTCTATCGGTCCCTTTTGCCGAACCGCTCTGTTACGGGGACGTAAACACACCAGCATCGGTTGTCAAGCGATGTTGGGGGGACAAACACAGACACAAACATATACACACACATACACATATATATATACATATATACGACGGGCTTCTTTCAGTTTCCGTCTACCAAATCCACTCACAAGGCTTTGGTCGGCCCGAGGCTATAGTAGAATACACTTGCCCAAGGTGCCACGCAGTGGGACTGAACCCAGAACCATTTGGTTGGTAAGAAAGCTACTTACCACACAGCCACTCCTGCGCCTATATGTATACATTTTCGTCGGAATTCAGGCACAAAGAAGTTGTTTATCATCTCGATGTAACGCTCGGAGTTCACAGTAAAAACATTACCATTATTTTCTTTGAAAATGTAGGGACTAACGGCGGCAGCTTTTCCAAAAACCCACCAGATTTTCACCTTTGGGCTGTGAAGTGGTTTTTCATGGAGTTATCTCGGATTTTCAAGCTTTCAGCAGCGACAGTTCTGTTGAATCACCATGTCATTAAGATGAAAGTGAGCATCATTACTCGTTAACAAAATGAGTTTGTCATTTGCCTCAAAAATTGCTTCCGCTGTGCATAGTCCCATGGTTTCAATTGGTGCCCAATGACCAATGTGCACGGGTGGAAATGCATGGCTTCATACAAAATACGCCTTACCGATCGATGACCGTTCGTGGCGCCCCCACCAATCTTCTATTCATTAGTGTACCTCGTGTACGAAGTGCATTCGTCCAATGTAAGATTGTATTACTCGTGGGACCAGCCTGATTTCGGTGAATGTTGAAGTGATGCCGAAACGCACGCTAATCTGCTGTGACAGACTCCTTAGTCTTTGCCATGGGAAAGCGCACGATGCTCTATCGTGCAGAGCGCCATGGCTTTACTTGAAAAGCAAATAAAATGTTAAGACACCACGGACCGAATGGTACCTGTCGTATATATGTCCTTCCTCCTTGGGCTGAGTAATAGTCATTTCAAAAAGGTCCATTTTCCCAACCCCACCCCGTAACGAATTATATCTTGATAAAGAAATGTCATTGATAACAAACTTGCTCTAAAAACGCTGAATTTTTCATGAATGAATATCTGTCTCTAATTTCGTATTTTTTTTTTTTTTTTTACTTTTATTCCATACATTTTGTGTAATATTATGCTGCTTATTTAGGTTTGTGTTTATTTTATTTCATTTTATTTTACTGCAGTAAACAAGAAGGCGGAATTGAATTTAACAAAGTGATTTTGTGATGGAAATGTAGTTTGTTATTTATAGTTTATAACTGATTACAGACAACTCCCTCATATGAATACATGTGAAATTGATAGTCAAAATGTACATTAACTGTAAATTTTTCAACTGCCTAACGATAAAAGAAAATACGTCTTCAAAGTAATTTACTTTGATCTCTTTCCTGGCAAAACAACAATTCTTAGATACAGAAGGAAAATCAAAGAATCTGAATCATAGAAATCTATCCTTAGGGCTGGAAATATTCTCTAGAACATTGCCAAAACGATTTCATATCAACTGGTAAAAAGCCAATACTAAATTATTTTCGAAAATCTCTGAGAAATAAAGATTGTCTTTATCTCTTTGAAATGTTCTCAAAATACACTGATTTGAAATAGCACATAGTTTATAATTTGAAATCTTGGCTGTTACAAAATATATCCTGTATATGATTGTATTGTGTAAATCCCAATATTTGCTGTTCATCAACCGTGTATTTTTTACCTATATATATTGTTCACCATTTACTCGGGATGCATGATACATTTATCTTCCAGAGTATATTTTTGTTAGAATATATTTAGTTCAACTAAGATACCATATTTACATTGGAGTAAATTAAATATTAGATTCTGGTATATCAGAGAAAATGTTTTTTATCATATAAAAGGTATGCATGATGAATATGATATAAAGGGATATATAAACCCGATACGGCACTCTTTGATTGCAGTTTGTTACAAATGTCTATGGCCCTTCAATTTGAATTTAGAATATTTCACAAAACAGGTGATAATCTTTCAGTTATAGTTTTTCTGCTACCATTTTGTGATGCACCGAATTTCCTCTTCGGTATTGTTAAATGTATTGTTTAAAGTAGATTCATGGTGGATGTGGATTAAGGTGTGAGCCTTATATGATTACTGTTATCTTATCCAAATAATTATTTGGTGATTTGGCTCATTCCATAAACCGACACGCTCTCCCGGGTGACACAACAAATCTTGATCATATGTTGAATTACGTTAAGATAGCTGTAACAATATAAGGTTAACAACTGAACCAAATCTATCACGAATCGGCTTCTTTTGTCATGACAGCTAAATTGATGGCTTTTGTCTTATTTGCTCCTGTAACCAGCCTAAAAACCTTCTGCGTCGATCTTGTAACCCCTCCTAGATAATTTAGATATAATTCATCAAGGCAACAAATTTCAGTCTCTTCCTTTATTCCTCAACAAGGATTTTCTAATGGATAGAGGGTTCTGATAAATCACGCCACTCAAATATTTCTGAGATATGTTCCAAGTTAACGTAATCAATTGTGATCTGCCGGTTTCTGGCAACTCCGTCGCTTTCGCAAATCAACATTTAGTTCTCTGCTTTTTGTCTTGACTAACACGTTGCAGAAGATGCTCCTAGCAGTTGATATCAACTTCTGTTGACGAGATGATTTAGCCCCTTGCTACACTAATTCACCTCCAACTGGTTAATCCTACTACAAATGTTCGCTATATTGTTCAGAGCAGCTTCAATGCACCAGCGGTAACTACACCAACCTAAAGCCTTTGAAGAGGCTAGACGAATATGCTCCAACTTCCCTTCTTGCAGGGAAAGGAAGCAAGGTAGTAACTCCAGTTTCACCAAGAAAAGCAATAGTACATACCTCAGAAAATCATTTGTGATAATACTGAAACCGAAAACGGTATTAATACGTAACATTTGAGATGCACTTATTTTTTCAAACATGTAAACGCAATGGGACTTCTGTACATGGATTTTGGTATATACATCAGCAGCGATATTCGATCGTTATCAATAATTTACTTATCACCATGTTTTATTTCCTTGTATTTTGCCATTATATACACTACTGTTTTGTCTTTCTTAATCCTTGCACGACTTGTCTTCATTTATAACTTGTAGTATTTCTCTTTGCATATCGAGAGAGAATTCCTATACACGCAGGCGGAATGTACATAATTTCATTAAATAATGTATTTTCTTATATTTCAGAGCAACATACAAATTTACAGATGCGAACGGCTTACATACAATGCAGTTACTGCATTACTTGCTCTGATTACATAATGAAAAGAAGATACCACTAGTAGTGATGTCTAAATTAATTGGCTTAAACGATCGTGCATCGTACAATATATATAAATGTACTTAAATGCATCTATAAAATTATCCGTTCTATATTCCTGTATATTGGATTTTTAAAAATATTAATGGAAATAGTTTGATGCGTAAAAGACAGAACACAGTGGCTTAGATTTTGAAATTTAATCTCACATTCCAACTTAAAGCTGTCAACATGTTTTTTCATACATAACATATAATTCATTGTGAACTACTTAACATTTTGTGGATATATCGTTAATAATTAAATAAATATATGACATGTCTTAAATTTATATCTAAACAAAAGTGTACTCTCACCTATATATTTTACATATCATTATTACTTGATAAATCTGAGAGTATTCTTGAAAAACTGAGATCACGTGAAGATGATATAGAAGGCAATTTAGGAAAATAAATTAACTCATGGATATGTATTGATTAAAAATGACATCATTGAATTAATCAACTGTAATTGGGAATTCTTCATTTGACAAGTTAAATGCACTTAATTTCTCAACATCTGAATGTGTGAACACGCGTTTCGTGTATGTATTTATACGCTTTGGTAATTTCCCCTTCTAGCAGTGATTCAAATCAAGATATGCTTCAGATTGCACCAGAAATTTCATTAACAATCGTCTGAGTACAAATACTTGAGTGTCAACTTAATGTTAGCAAGAAATCATCTTTGATTGAATCAATACTAAGCGATATCTGCACCATTTTGCAAAGAATTTAATATTCTCAGATTCTGGTGATAATGCTTAGCAATTTCAGCACACATGAACACTTTCAGTCGGCATTAAATTAATATAGAATAATACAAGTTACTTCGAACGTAACATGATTACACATTTCGTAGGCAGTATCGATATGAAATAGATACGCTGTTATCGTACAGAATATCACCGAGGTCGATTGTAATTATCAAAATAGGATATATCATACTTTTAAACACCAATTGCTAGCCAATGCATTATAGTAATGGAACATATACAATTTATTATGAGATTTATTTGTATTAAGTCATTATCGAGTTATCGGTGGCCCATTTTCAGCGTTCGTTTTTATTCCCTCACACATATGTGTGCATACTGATAATTTATATTAATATCACTGGTAAACGTTTACTTCAAGGTGCAAAAGAGTTGCTACACATATAATCGTCACTAATTGTGACTGAGTGTACTGAGAACACCTATACTGCAAGCAAGAGTTAAAACGCATAATGCTGCGTGAAACACTTATTTATATACATTGACAGGGGAGATAAGCACCAGAAAGTAAAAAAATCTCCTACACCGTAACTTTAGACTTGTGTCAAGGAAGGTCCCCTGTAAGTACTGGATGGAGGCCGATCAAAATCCCGTTTGGGAAGCAAGGTGGGTTTATACTGAAACCACAAGTTAGATCCAAATTTCAGAAACACAATGAACTGTGAAAAAGTTTCTAAACGACACTACGCTTTGTAAATGTGCATCAAAGTTTAAGATTAACAGGCAAAAACGGGAACGTTCCCATCATCGGCATTTTAGCAAAGTGTTGGTGAAGATAATATTATGATGGCAGACACTTCCTCTCGGTGATATGCAGCGTGCTTGAATATCTGGAAATTTTGAATCGAAATTCTTAATCGCAGAACTGCATCTGCGTCCACTAGAAATGATACCGAAATCTTCTTCAGTTCACTCGATTGATAATATAATGCTAGATATTGGATTTCTGAAATTATTTAAGGTAGAGAGATGCTGGGAACACCGTTTGCTATTTGTTTTTGCTATCAAAGCTAATGTGGATTTAAATGAAAGCAACTACTGCGATAAAAGTCTTACATACATGCATAACCAATCATATTTATTGCCATTTTATAAAGTAATTTATTCTCGTGTATTTTTTTTCTATTTAATATATCCGAATTTCAGATTAATCGCAGAATAGATGAAGTTGAGTAAATCGTCAAATCAATTTGCAATGATTATTAGTAGTAAATACATTCGAACTATATTCACAACTCCTAAAAAAACGGCAGTTTATACATACTTTATTGCCGGTTTGTGTAGGTAATATGGTAAAGACATTATCAGTCTTCAGTCTTAGCTTTGAAAACTTTTGCCTGATGTACACAGTTAAAAGTACTATACATGTACTACATTTTCTATAAATGAGAGACATTAGCATAAGTAGCATGGAAGAATAATAGGGAATATAATAAATTGTAAAATTTCTTTATTAATATTAATATATGTTCCTATATGTCGTATGTGTCTAGTTTTCCATATTCATATAATTTTAATTAGATTTCGTTAACGATTTATAAAATAGTACATCACTAGACTATATACTTTTGACATGAATCTACGTGACACTTTCCATTGCTGCCGCTTAAATTACTATTTTAAATGTAAGAAACAGCAAAAACAATGAGAAACTGTCTATGTTTACAACTCCATTAAAGCAATTGATCAACGGATATGTAATATAAAATGTTCATAAAATGGAATAAATTAATTTTTGAAAGGAGAATGCTATAACTAGTTTCCTAGAAATGTATTGTTTCACTATATTATATATGTGGACATATTCCCTTTATCTTTAAAAATCATCTAGACTTGTACATCTTTATAAAATATAGAGAATGAAATAATTATTGTCCCTTGTATTTTAGCAGATAGGCATTCGTCTGTTACTCCAATTATTCTGACAATCCTCGTCTTTCGATTCACAAATCATTTGAATATAAGGATTTGAATTTATGAAATCCTTCTCTCCACAAATTAGAGATTCTCTGGAACGACATTACGGTAGAATGTTCGCTTAATATACGAAAAAAATTATTTTTGGTAACATAATATGGAAAATATCGTATGATTTAAATAAATATTTAAATAATTAGTATAACACATAATTAAAAAATAACACGTCCGTTATCAAAATGTCTATGAAACGAAATCAATACTCTCTACATAAACATGTACGCTTGCACCCGGTTGGTATAAGAATCATTATAATAATTTCAATTAAACTTCAATTGCAGAGTAGTTTTAGGAGATATTTGCGAAGTGTTGTATTACTCTTGAATACTGTCCTGATGTCATATGGGCCGCATATATTTTGTTTCTTTCTGCAGAGGCCTTTCACATAGGGTAGACAGACTGTAGACAGTTTATTAGCTTCATCCTATCTTTTCTTCATAAGATTCAGAGTTCGATTCTAGGCAGTGACCTGAAAAAAAAAAAAATAAAAATAAAAATAATAATAATAATAATAACAACAACATCGAAAAATACCTTAGGAATGAATACCCAGGTTCAAAATTCCTCCAAGACACCTGATGAAGGCTGGAGTGTATATCAGCCGCAAACAAACAAGATGAGAACAAATATACGTCAAGTGTAAATAATGTACATAATTCCTCATTTCATAGAACTGTTGTCCAGACAGATTTGGCACACTCATCGCTAAGAACATTTCAAGCGTCACAATACCCTGATTGGTATGAAACATAGTATATCCTACAGTAAATTATTCAACGTGCACTATCACATTTTCTAAGTTGTTGAAGATGATCGGGTGGAGAATTGTGTGTTGGTCCAATAGCCATATAAAAGCCATTCCGCTATGTTACGGAGTTCGCTTTATGACGTGTAGACTTACGGCAGACATAAATTTACTGACATAGGAATCGTTGCAAATTACAGGAATACTGTGGTGGTTGATGTCTGTACTCTCATGTGTCATAAAAATACCACCAAGACGTTGTAGGTACAAAACCGTAGTCCCTTGCATGAATGAGTCATTGTGATTCTAGTATCGGTCGATAGCACCAAAATTCAGTCATTTATTCGGGATGTGAGCTTATTCTTTATGATGCTAACAAGAGTTTGCTTTGCAGAGGTGTGTGCCGCTATATCAGAAATCTAATGTTGCTCTATTCTAATGTTCTTCCATTCGAAATTTGTTAGTTATTTCTTTTAAATCTTTTCTGAATAGAGATGAAACTGACGTATTTTTCTTCAGTACTGATTTAAATATTAGAATTGTTAATATACGTGATTAATACAGCAATTAGATTTTACATTTATCTTTAATTCAAATTAGATTTTCACTCTCCTTTAACTACAATTCAATGCTGACAAAGTAAATTAAACATACACATATACGCAAACATACACAAACTAAATCCTCGCATTAACTGCAAATAATATATAAATATAAGGCTGTCAACTTTCTTTCATCTAAAATTTTGTTAGATATACGCTGCAGAAGTCTACTGAAATTATCTAGTGAAAAGGATATTCTACAAAGGATATTGTGAAAGTAAAAGAGCCCCCCCCCCCGAAAAAAACAATAAATAAATAAATAAAATAACGTTAACAGAAGCCAACAGACGAAGTTGAATATTTATAAACAGTGTTTATATTCTACTCAACAACGTACTGTTACTGTATTCACTGACTAATTACATGTTTGTGAAGAGACCCCAAAAATTAATAGAATCAAACAATGGATACAGCCGAGGTACAATTAACTCTAAATTGATGATACTGCGTATGATTGATATGATTTACAACACTGTTATCATATATTCAAATACTTCGTTTTGACCTATACTGCCGTGTGGT
This sequence comes from Octopus bimaculoides, assembly GCF_001194135.2. Lineage (NCBI taxonomy): Eukaryota > Metazoa > Mollusca > Cephalopoda > Octopoda > Octopodidae > Octopus > Octopus bimaculoides. The sequence goes on along the minus strand of NC_068982.1, from coordinate 181,940,539 downwards.
ATAAATCAAGTAACGCATATATACTTGTGTTATTATATAACACACACACGCGCACGCACACATATGTATATATATATATATATATGTATCTCTCTCTCTCTCTCTTTCTCTGCATACATATATATATATATATATATATATATATATATATATATATATATATATATGACAAATGAACAAAAATTATGTTATAATTTCTTGTTCGTTTACCATTTATTTAATTATTATCTCTCCCTTTACTCGACTAACGCTTCTTTCTGAAGTTTACGTATACCACAGAGTTCAAGGTCAACATGTGCCAAACGCTTTCACTCTGCGTTCTTTAGCTCCGTCAACATATCAGCAGTTCCGATACTATTTCATCAGACTTAGTATTGGGTACTGCCTCGAGGTTATTAGTATGCCTGAGTGAAATATTAAAATATGTATACGCATATATTCTTTTGCGTTAGATTTGCAAGATTTTTGATGTGAAATCCTGTTAAAATGTAATTTGTTGTATCTTGGGAGAATAATATGTTTATAAATAAACACTGATTTTATATATCTTCTGTTATTAGACGAATAGTTAAACATTTAAACAGTTATATTATAATAATAGCAGATGCATCCGTCCTTTGGGCGTTGTAATTTATTATAACGGTGCACTTCTGTGGGTGGTTTAAGTTGAATTAGCCCACAGTTAGAAGGCGTTTCAAGCTGATAAACGTAAAATGTATAATTACCATTTTCGTTAGCAGTTTATGATACGGTATTAAGCAACGTAGGTAATGAATAATAAATGAAAGTATATAAAATAAGGTCGCAATTTCAGTAGGCATTAGGGATCCTATATCTTACTTGAAGCGTTTTATATCATGTACTTATTTTTCTCGTAATGCCTGAAACAACCGCATTGAAGTTTTTTCAATGAACGTCATGTATGATAAAGGAAAGCAAACATTTATAACAAACACACAACTAAAATAGTGATATGTTCAAAAATAAGTGTCAGAGCATGCTTATGAGCGAACAGCGTCAAATAAGAAGGGTCATCGAAGGTAATGTACTGTTAACAGCAATCTGGGAAATGAAGCAAAATAGAAATGAAATGCTTGCAGGAAGTCTGATTAGTAACGGCTACAGTTTGGCGTAGATGTGAAGATCGCAGTAGAGGAATAACTACTGTAGAGCGGCTTTGTAGACGGCTTCAGGCGCATAAATGAATATGTTGTATGGATGATCAGCTCTGGAACAACTGACGTCGAACTATCCATGTGAAAGGCACGACGTTCGAAGGTCCAATCCGACAACTTTCAGCAACTGAACTTGTGCTTTGTTAATTGTCATGGCGAAGCTGAGTTTGAGAGGGAACTGAAGTCTAAAATTCTGACTGCCTCCTTTTTCTCAATACACAGTATTTGTATAACACTTCAAACACTGTGTGTATATGTTTATACACTCACACACGCATACACACACACACACACACAAGCGCACACACACACACAAGCGCGCGCACACACACACACACACACACACACACACGCATAAATATATATGTGCATGAAATCAGGGGTTATATTTTTCCATATGACCTTTTGTACAGCCGTCGATCTGGCTCGCTTCATTAATTGAAATATTGCCGATTACGTAGCAAGAATTAATCCTTGTAAATGAAATCGTGTTTCTAATTACACCGTAGTCATTGACTCGCTTATAATAACACCATAATTTGATCTTCAAATGAGAACAGAACCGTATATAATGCAAAATGATCAACTGGTCTATACATGTAAGTTTATTTATGGAGATACCATACATATTCTTGCAGGGCCCAATATGTTTAACAACAATCGCCCTAACCTTGCTTTATGTAACCGTCGAAATAAATCACTGTCTCCAATATACAAAAAGTGCTTAAGGAAAACAATGTCTAAATGCTTATTACTGCCCTTACTAAAGCACTTTCGTATATAGATGCATCATCTTCTGCCTTTAAGCTTCTTTCAGAAATCTTACACTAAGCAATTTCCATCGGAGCATTTTCTGTTTACTAATCTAGGATAAAGCAGTCATTATTGCTTATACGGTGAACAATTTGGAGATCCTTGAAACTGATTACAACCTGGATATATTTAAAAAGCGAAGCTCCCAATTATTTTTTGGTGCACCACGACGTCTCTGTAATTTCTATGTTTTATTTTTAAACTGCATTTCCTGACAAATTCATTTCGTTCATTGTATTTCTTGAAACGTTCAATTTACACTGAGAAATCATTGACTTTACTTTTTGTAATAAATAGTGTGTTATTAGTAGTGTGATAATTTTGTTTATGAATTTGAATGAATGAATAAGTTGCTTATATTGAGTTCTGAAATATACAGTCTGTCAAACCTGATCATGCTATTTCAATACCATCTGATATAGTTATATCACATTTGTATATGCAAGAGGGGAAATGTAAATGTTTATGTTATATTAAGCTATTAAGGGATCTATGTTGTATGGAAATATGCTGCTGGATTTTTGCCTTTTTTCCATTTAAAGGTATTAAGTATACGTCTGTAAATTTCAATCTATATTTATATATGACGCTTTTATTGATTTTAAGATGTATCAGTGTTCCTTACATCGCTTTACAATATTTTCCTACTGGTGCAGTGTAATGAAATGTTATGGATTGTTCCGTGCCTGTTTGCTTAGGTCGTCTTCATTTAAACTGATAATATAATGGGTGACAACACTGTTTATAAATATTCAACTTCGTCTGTTGGCTTCTGTTAACGTTATTTTATTTATTTATTTATTGTTTTTTTTTCGGGGGGGGGGGTTCTTTTACTTTCACAATATCCTTTGTAGAATATCCTTTTCACTATACGAAAATGCGTAGTGAGATTTCTTCCAACTTACCCTCGGAGGTCAAATGCCGCTGTTATCGACTTGCCTTTCATCATTCGAGGTTGATAAAATGAATATCAGTTGATCACCAGAGTCGATGTAATCAATTTATCCCCTCCCCAGATCTTGCTGGTCCTTGTCCAAAATATGAAACCAATAATTGTGTTACATTTATATTTATGCATTTTATATTGCACTTTCAGTTATATCTATTGGTATATTTCTGTATAAAGTGGAATACGTTTCCTATAATCTAGAGCTTTACCTCGAGTTATTGTATTTATATACATACATACATACATACACACACACACATACGCATATAAACATATACATGCATATATATATATAATATAATAATAATAACAATAATAATAATAATAATAATAATAATAATAATAATAATAATAATAATAATAATAATAATAATAATAATAGGGGAAGACAGAGAGAGGGATGGAGATAGATATGTAAGCAGTCGAAAAAATAAAATAAATAAAAAGACGCAAGAGAATTGTACCATTGAATGTGTGTAAAAAAATAAGAATAGAATCATTATAGGTGTATGTGTGTAATTCTTGAAAAGTGCAAATAATCAGAAGCAAATATATGAAGCTAATCGATTTAGGAGGTAGTTTTTGAAAGGCATTACGACTGGAAGTAGTATCACACTTATAATAATGACAGAATTTCTGCAGAAAGAAAAAATAATTTGAAAAATATTGAAACAGATTCAAAGAGGACAGATAAGTTACTCATAAAAGTTTTGAAAACGAAAATATGAATAATTCTGTGCATTATCTTACACTCACACACACAAACACACACAGACGCGCGCGCTCACACACACACAGGTGAGCGCATGTATGTGTGTGTGTAGGTGCTTGCGTGTATATGTGTGTGTGTGTGTGTGTGTACCTCTGTGTGTTAGCGAGAGTATTGTTTATTGAAAACGGAGAGAAAATTAAGGTGAAGAATAAAGAAAACATAGACTGAACCAATCGATTCAACATTCCAAATATCTATGATACTTCCATTCATATATTGACAACTAAAATATAGAGACTAAAGCTTCAAGCAAGAAAGACATTGTTTTTCATGATGTATGAAGGATAGAACTACAAAGAGGAAAATTCCACGTCAACATTTACGGTGAACTGATGTCTAAAGAAATGCTAGAAGATATATCTATGCAATAGGAAACGTTCGGAAATTAGTAAGTATCTTAATAAGATTGCAAAAAAGAATGAGTATTGTCTATAGTTTGGTACCATATTTTTGGGACCGCACACACACACACACACATATATATATATATATATATATATATATATATATATATATATATATATATATATATATATATATATACAACTGCACGCATATATGCATACGATATAAATAAAAAGATACAGAAAAGAAGTTAATGATAGAGGAGACTGATATATATGTCTCTCTCTCTCTCTATCTATCTATCTATCTATATATCTATCTATCTATCTATCTATCTATCTATCTATCTATATACATATCTATATATTATACACACATATATGTATATATCTAAGTATATGCATGTGTATAGTATATGTGTGTGTATATGTGTACAAGCACGCATGCACACTCTCATGTCTGTGTGGAATTGTGGAAGATAAAAGGAGAGAGAATATCTGTCTGTAGAAAGAGTGGTAATCAGATAATCAGATAAGTGATATAGTGATATGCCGAAAGCTATAGAATATGTCTTCTAATTTATTACACTAAATTTTGTAGTGACTGAGTGCATAGGCTTATTAATTTTACTCTCTTTCTGTTTTTTTGCGTAGAATTGCAAAATATCTTTATTCGAAAGAGGCATGTTATCAGAACTTAGCCAAACCGGAAATTAAAAACAGAAGGAATCGTATAGACGAATGGATATATATATATATACATATATATATATATATATA
>NC_068982.1:181931651-181935379 GCF_001194135.2 Octopus bimaculoides | reverse complement strand
ATATATATATATATACATATACTGAAATATATGACTCCGAATATATATGTAATTACACGAACACACATATATCCTTACAAAATACATTATTATAAATAAAATCTGCTAGTTTTAAATAATCGATGTAGTCTAATGCTTAGGATATTAAAATGTGTCACATATAATCGCAAAACACTCGCAGCTTAAAAAAAAAGAAAAAATACTTACCAGTAAAAGTTACACATATTAATAAAATTCCAATAATCGAAGCCTAAGATGCATATATACATACCTTATTGTTTGTGTAGGTGTATAACTGTATCTGCAATATTGATTGTGAAGGATTGAAATTTTAGTTCCTTTTAAGTAATCAAATATTGTAATATTGCTGGAAAAAGTAAGTTTGAGAAAAAACATTTTCACAGCAGGTGTTCTCGTATTAGAAACGTTTTACGTTATATTGCATCAGATATTAAATCAAGTAAACAAATATGTAAAATTTCCTTTCCAGCAGAGCTTGTTGTAAAAGAAATGAAATGGCAAAATTGAAAACACTCGAACAGATTCGCTTTCTCCCTCACTTACCACTAGGGCATAAACGCACATAGTGATCTACATACTAACACACATACTCACACACACTTACACACATATACACGCAAACATAATTATAAGCAGACACACGTACACGCAGACACGTGTATCCATATGTTTGTATGTCTGTATATGCTTCTAGGTCTCTATATCTTAAAAATAAAAATTTATCTTTGTGTGAATGTGTCTACGTACGAGGAGAGTAGACACTCTACTTTAACACATGCCACGAATATTAAAACACAAAAAACTGAATCGGGTGTTATACATTTTTTGAAAAAGAAATCTAAGAATGTCACTATGCAATCGATTATGAATAAGTCAAAATTGTGGGCCCTATATTTTATATTCTAACTTTTTATTTTCTATCTGGATACACTTACATATATGTATTTCGTGTTCAATGTGTACTGTGTATCGTAGCATTTTAATGATGATTTGATATATATATAGAATAGACAAAGATGTTTCCAGATAGCAAAATCATTTAGGTTTCGAATTCTGACATGATTGCATTTAGTACTAACGCAAATTTAGTTAATTACGAAGTTGAGCTTCAGTTGCCAATAAGGCTTGATAACAGTGTTGCTTTACTAACTTAGAATGAATGGGTCAATTCATATAGGGGAAAACATGTAACACAAAAACACCTGGAGAGCTGCATGCTGAGTTGAGTAATGAATAGGCACAGGTGTAGGGGTATATTAAGAAGCTTGCTTCCCAACCACATTGCTCCGAGTTCAATCACGGTGTATGGAACCTTGGCAAATGCCTTCTAGTATAGTAGCATGGCTATATCCTTGTGAGTGGATTTGGTAGAGGGAAACAGAGAATAGCTTGTGGAATATATACATATATATATATATATATATATATATATATATATATATATATATACTTAAATGGAAAAAATAAAATGGAGAGCTGGAAGTTAACAATTATTTATTATTAACAGATTGGTCACCCGTATTTCGTACAGCTGTTTAAATTAATTCTCAATAATTTAATTGCAAATTTGTACATTAAATTTGCATTTCTGTGTCATGAGCATAATTTCATCAAAGAAAATGCTGTACCTACAGATGCTATATGTGGACCTATCAGTTCGTTTCAGCATTCTAAATATTATGATTTATAATTTGTATTATTATATGGTCGCGTGAAATAAAATAAAGAAAACTAGAAAAATAAATAGTCAAATAGAGATGTTGAGGAAAAATAGATGTAAATAAGGTAAATTTATAGTTAATAAAAAGATTAAAATATTCATTTATAAGAAATGATAACAAATATACAAATTTATATATATATATATATATATATATATATATATATATATATATATATATATATATATATATATGTATATAGATAGATATATATGTATACACACATACACACACACACACACACATATATATATATATAGTTCGAATCTACAAAAAAAAAAGACGACTGTTGTATAAACAACAAACAGGTGCATTAGTCTAAGGTGAGAAAGTCTTTAAAGTTCCAGCCTAAGCTCTTCAACAGAATGGAAAACGAGAAAATAAACCGTGAGAGAATAAAAAAAAAGCTTTAGTGGCTAGTGGTTGATCATTGCGATATGTATACACATGTAAGGGAGGAGTAAAAAAGAAAACAGAGAAAATGCACATTAGATATAAAAAATAAAGGCGTTTGTTAAAGAAAAGCAAAGATATATACGTACAATTAGATTACTTGAGGTAGAATTATATAGTATATAAATCATCATTATGAATCATGTAGAATCAAAGTAAGTGATCAGCTCTGACGATACCGGTATGACTTGGAATCTCTACAATGGTTCATAATAATGATTTATAAACTTCATAATTCCACCGCACATAATCTAATTGTAGGTATATATACTTGCCTTTCTTAAAAAAGCTTTTATGTGCATTTTCTGTTCTCTTTTTTACTTTTCCCCTATGTATACCATATGTAGTTGCTTTTCTTTGAAACCTGTCCCTATACACACACATACACAAACATTCACGCATATACCTATACACACACGCTTACACGCATATGCATGTACATACACATAAACACACGCACAAACCCGTATATTTTATACTCATCACTCCTATAAATGCAATTAATATAGATGCCTATAAGTCCATCGGTGCCCATTGGTTAATGAAATTTTGAATTGGTACCTCTACGCAATAGCGTTTCCAGCAAAATATATCTACTCTTAACAGTTTTGATAACATGTGTATGTTTATATGCACACATGCATATAACGTCACTTGCATATATACACATGCGCCCATATGTACGTATAGTTAACATATACATATATATGTATGCACATACACATATACATAAATAATAATAATAATAATAATAATAATAATAATAATGATGATGATGATGATGATGATGATGATGATAATAATGATAATAATAATAATAATAATAATAATAATAATAATAATAATAATAATAATAATAATAATAAGAAGAAGAAGAAGAAGAAGAAGAAGAAGAAGAAGAAGAAGAAGAAGAAGAAGAAGAAGAGGAAAAAGAAGAAAAAGAAGAAGAAGAAGAAGAAGAAGAAGAAGAAGAAGAAGAATGTCCTGATGCAGTACTAGGCAGTGTAGGCAGTGGCTCTTATGACCTTCTCATCTCAACTTATTGCAAGTTTTATCATGTACATGATTTGGCTTGCTGCAAAAGATGGTCTATAGCAAATATTCTGCTTAGTACCTCGGATTAGTTAGTCAGTTACTTGACCTTAACCTGCGGAGGATGTGCGAATCTCTGATCACGATGATGAGTAGTGTGCGAGCATCATAGTGCATTATTTGGTATTCCAGTGGTTCACTTCTTGAACGTGGACGTTTCATTCATGATACTTAAACAACCCTTATTCAATGGAGTTGTGAGCGGGAAGCGTTACTCAACCTCAAGAAAATTATAAATGGGTCACATCTGCAGAGGTCATGCACTGTTTATTTTCGTATTAGATCACCATGTAATGCATTTCTTTTACTTCATCAGATGTGTAGTCAAGATGGGTATATTGGGCTTCGAATATTTGTACCCCAGTGTCACTTGATGGAATGCGCTGCTCTCTCACTCAATGATACTAATAATATTAATCATAATATATATATATATATATA
>NC_068982.1:181927852-181931168 GCF_001194135.2 Octopus bimaculoides | reverse complement strand
ATATATATATATATATATATATATATATATATATAAATATAAACATACATATATATGTATGTATATTGTATATATATATATATGTATACATATATGTGTATGTATACATGTATATGTACGTATGCGCGCGCGCGTATTTCTGATATGTACAAAGTAGCTTCGTCAAATGTGACAGTAAATACTTTATAACACACCAAATAACTTCAAAACGTAAGGACATTGACATTTTGATGATCATTTGCTTAAACTAGAAACCGTGTATTTTCTAATGTTATTATGAGGTTAATAAGTTTTGTAATCGAGTTTTTATTTATAGATATGACTGCATAAACGTCTAGGCAATTGTCTTTGTGTAAATACCTTTTATAAGCATCTTTGTCTAAACATTTTTGTTTAAACTGCTTTGTCTAAATATTCATTCTTATATAATTCGGAAAACAGAGTGTAGACGAGTATGTATAAATATTTAAGAGTAAAGATATTTGCATTCGTCTATGTAAATATTATTGCATAAATGTATTTAGGTAAAAGTCTTTTGTTAATGAATTTATTCAAATACTTTTTAGTAAATCGCCTTTGTGTATTTGTTTTTATGTACATATCTTTCCTAAAAGTAATGTCTTTGGGTAAATATAATTGTGTAAACGTATTTGCACACATATATTTGTGTTGGCGTATATATGAATGTAAGTTTGTTCGTGGCAAATTGTGTAACAGACTTTGTTTTCATACGAAACAAAACAATATTTTTTTCCCATAAAATAAACAAAAATTGAGCAATAATTCGAAACAAAAATTTACAGTTTTTATATTTATATTTGTAGCGATATCCAGTAAATTGATTGTGGAGATGTATGCTACTATTTTTTGCACAGAACTTTGCTCTGTCGATGTTTGAAGATAAAAGTAAATGTGTGGGGGGATGGTTTCAAACTGAGACATTATCTTTGTACAGCACAGGGCTAGAACAGGTGAATCACCATCAAAAATGTGTAAAGCTGTATTAGATATATTATGGTGGAATGGTTAAATCTGGAGTGTCATTTATGTTTTGTCTGGGGATATCAAGGCTGTCGTATGTTTGCACAACATTGACATCAACAGCTTACGTTCAATATTTCAATGTAGTTTTATTGAGTTCTCTTGTCACCTAATGACTTGATATTTAACATATCTAAAGATCGATCCAAATGTGTGAGGAACTTGGAGCAATTTGAAATACCTGGTTTCATTATGAGATATAGGTAGATATTTTGAGTCTGACGATTTCAAGTTGAGTTATTTGATGGTTTTATTTCCGAATTCCTCATGACTAGAAAGTAAGAGAGAGAGAGAGAGAGAGAGAGAGAGAGAGAGAGAGAGAGAGAGAAAGAGAGAGAGAGAGAGAGAGAGAGAGAGAGAGAGAGAGACAGAGAGAGAGAGACAGAGAGAGAGAGACAGACAGTTTCTGTATTTGTATTTCTAAGCTTTACGTATTATTTAATGGTGATTTAATTGGCACTTCAACTGGAGAGGATAACTGGCTAGACACTCACTCCTGATTCCGAATCATTTATACCTAAAGAGCGATTCAACTACAAATCAATTTCCAGAAACGCAAATTACTCCGTCTGTTATAGAGAGGTTATAGATTAATTAGAAAAAAATAATGAACAGCCTTTAGCTTAGCGACTGGGTATCGTTTTTTGATTCTCTGTTTAAAGGTTCAGATTTTGAGGGGGAGCATTTTCCCCGTCAATCTTGTATTGCAGCCGTGTGCACAAAGATCATGGCTCAGTTTGCAACCATCCCGCTACTCATTTACTCATTTATGTTTGCCTCCAAACACTGCCAGAGCAAAGTTCCATGCAAATAATAGTAGTATACATCACCACAGTCAATTTACTGGGTATTGCTAGAAATCAAATACAAAAACTGCAGATTTTTGCTTCGAGTTTTTGTTCATTTTATGGAAACAAACATTGTTTCGAATGAATACAAAGTCTGTTACACAATTTGATTCACAGTTTAGATTCACAAATACATCTACACAAAGATAAGTGCGCAAATACGTTTACACAATTATGTTTACCCAGTCACATTTATTTTAGAAAAGATGTGTAGATAACATCAAATGCACAAAGATAATCTATGAGAAAGCATTTGAATAAATTCATTAACAAAAGAATTTTACCTAAATACATTTATGCAATAATATTTACATAGACGAAGGCAAATATATTTACACTTAAACATTTATAATACTCGCCTACTCTATGTTTACAGAATTATACAAGAATATGCTCACGATATGATTCCAAATGGCCTAGCCAGTGCAGTGAAACTACCATCAAAACGACTACAACTCAGAGATATCTCTTAATGAGAGTTAAATATGGCTTTACAGGAAATTTAAATGAGATTATTGAAGTGACGACAAAATAAAAAGATGATTAAATGCTGAACTTTTAATAACAGTGACTGTACACTTGAGTGACTGGACCTAAGGTTGTTGATTCCGGACATGTGTAATTAAATAAACACTGATTAAATAAGATTAGGCCTTTATTTCCAAAAATACAGATGTAAACAACGAGATGAAAATTGCTATAGAGGGTTAATGGTGTGAATTTCGACAAATAAAGGACTGACGGAGAGAAAACTGAACGTAAAAACTTTGAAATAATTATGATATTTATCTTCATTCGGGAAAGAAAACATAAGATTAACTTCAAATGTAAAAAATTTCAAAAGGAACGTGGAGATAATTTCAAGCTTTTAAAATTTGTGTAATACACAGATGAAAGAAAATGCTTGCACAACAGATTCAATGTTAATCTTGGAAAATAAACTGAGATTTTCTAAAGGAGAACCACTTTCTTTTGCAATCAAGGGACAGCTGTAGCTATAATCCAGCCATTCATGCCTTACCAAAATGATGCACTTCAACGCCATAAGATTTAACTATTGATTATATATCTTTTCTGTTAAAGACGAAAAATAACTACGTATGGTTCCTGGAATATATTAAAAGATGGAATAGAAGGAAATTGAGCAAATAATTTGAGAATATACACCGAGTGTTGTACGCAAAACATTATTAATTCTTCCTAAATTCCTTCAAACCAAATCATTACAGCAATTGTTGCAAACACTAAAAGAAAGGTAGGATAACTTCAAGGATTTAGATGTTATTTTCGCAAATCTAATATAAAAGTCCTCACAAAGAGAGTGGTTGCTATTTAACTGAACGGGGGTAAAAGATGAGAAAGTTTTCAAACTTATGGAAGTTGCATAAATAATATATCTTCTTCTCTCTCTCTCTCTCTCTCTCTCT
>NC_068982.1:181926361-181927753 GCF_001194135.2 Octopus bimaculoides | reverse complement strand
TATATATGTATGTGTGTGTGTATGTGTGCGTGTGCGTGCGTGCGCAAACACACAATCTTGCCTATCGCTGTGCAAGATCACGACTGTCTACAAGCAAGGGATGGGCTCCACTAACAATAGCACAGTCGTCACGCCAATATTTTAAAGAAATATTGGAGACCTATTGCATCACAAGAACAAAAGCACAATCTTTTTCCTTAGAGACCTTATTGCATACAATCAAGCCCTACGCATAGCACTCATGGAAACTCACCCGAGGCCTGATAGAGAGGATGCAGAAGTACACGTATCATAATATACCATACTGCAAACAGACAGAAGAATAACGAGCCATGGTTTAGTTGCTGCATACATCCTTGGAGACCTCACACTTCAAGTCCTACTGTCGTATTCAAATTCAGTAGGTGACACTGTAGTTGTATACATGAAACAACACAATATTGTCATATGCAATACACATCACCCACCGGATCCTCCGAAGCACCCGCTAAAGTTTGAATATTTCCTCATAAGAAGAAATGAAAGTTTCATGAAACTGGAACTTCATGTGAGCGTGTTTCTTATGGGTGATTTCAACTTCCCAAATCTCAAATGGCCCCCGGGCCTCATGCTCTCATAAACGATTCATTGCAAACAAGTACAGGTGTAGTCCCTGCTCAAACTCAAGGATCGCCTATTCATAGATCAATTGTACTCCGACCAGCCAGGGCGAATAACATTTTGAATCTCTGTTTCACAAGGAATTTGGACGTCGTTCATAATGTGAAAGTGATTCCGACATTGGTTTCGGATTACAACATGATAGAGCTGTTTATGTATGGACCAAAAGTAGCCAGAGACATACAGAGAAAGCACCTAAAATCTCTCCAATCTGAACTTCCACTAAGCAGACTTGAAATCGATCCAAAAAGAGATCCACAGACAGGAGTGGTCGAAATGTATCTCCACACAAGACATTGGCATGAAACTATAATATTTCATGTCTGTTGTGCAACGCATATGCCAGAAATGTGTCCCAGATCACAGAGCCAACAGAAAAAGGAACACAAATCTAAGGAAGAGGAGGATCATCCAGAGACGACGGACGAAGGTGGAAAATCACTTCAATCAACATCCTAAAAGTAGTGAAAGGTCCCGCCGAAAAACAATACTGATGGAGATGGAAAAAAGCTTGGAGCCATCCTATGTGAAGGAGAGTTGCGACATGACTGGTGCCAAGCTGTATCGGCCTATGGCTTTCCCTTGGTTAACATCAGTGTGGAGAGTTGAGGGTGGTATGCATGGGCAACTGCTGACCTTCCATAAACATCGTGCCCGGACTTGTGCCTCGGAGGGTAACGTTCTAGGTGCACTCCTCCTGCTATATATATATATATATATATATATATATAT
>NC_068982.1:181923348-181924079 GCF_001194135.2 Octopus bimaculoides | reverse complement strand
ATATATATATATATATATATAAAACCATCATTTTTTTCCCATAAATATATAAAATTTAATTTATATAAGGGCATTCCTATACGCTTAGAGGGACTCCATAACTCAAAACTATCAAAATAAGCACATTGTTACCGAAATTCTTATACAGTTTTTATCCTAATATTATATTATGAATAATTAGAATATATTCAATGCTTAATATTATTCCGTAAAAGCACATGTGCCGAAGTGTAGCTTAATAAGCACGCCTATTTCATGGATATATAAGGATGAACAATCGCCTATGTACTGTGCTGAATACATTAGGGTATGTTGAGTTTTGCTTATTTTTATGTGTTGGCCATACGTGTACTGATGAATACAAGATGCAGTTTACTGCATTAATTATGAAACCATTGGTTTGCCGTTAAGTTAAAAGTTCTTAGGAAGTTAGCTTTGAAAGTTGCATTCACTCGCGATCGGTAAAATTGTGCTTATTTTGGTAGTTTGACTTATGGAGTCCCTCTTAACGTGAGGCATTATTGTATAGAATGCCCTTATATAAATTACATTATATATATTTATGGAAAAAAAAATGATATTTTTTTGCCTTATGAGGTTTTTTCACGCTAACTACTTGATAAATTCTTATAAAGTTTTTATCCTAATATTATATTATATTATATTATATTATATTATATTATATTATATTATATTATTGGCTGTGTGGTAAGTAGCTTGCTTACCAACCA
>NC_068982.1:181921671-181922426 GCF_001194135.2 Octopus bimaculoides | reverse complement strand
ATATATATATATATATATATATATATATATATATATACACACACAATACATTTCTAAATCTCTCACAGACATTTATGCAGTAGTGATACGATAAAATAGTTGTATGCTGTCAACTTAATGTGTCAGTCGCACGAAGGGAATGATACTACTGCTATTTAACCCTAGGAAGCAGCACCGATTCCTGTCACCCTTCACACACTTCCTGTGTCCTTATGTTTACAAGGGGGGATAAGCATCCCCACCCAGCTATGCCTGCACCTAGAGACTAGTTTCTGAGTCTTTGCTTGTCTCTCGTCTTGTTGTAAACATAAGGACACAGGAAATGTATCAATGCTGATAGGAAGCGGTGCTGCTTTCTAGGGCTAAATAGCAGTAGTAGTATTCCCTTCATGGGACTGTCATATTAAGTTGACAACATGCAACTACTTTATCGTATCACTACTGCATAAATCTCTCTGAGATATATAGAAATGTATTATTTCTATTTATGAAATCAGTGAATGTCTTTCACTAGAATAATTATACGTTTACAAGAGCTAGATGGGCATCTCCAGCTAGCAGGCCATGCTACGCCAGACTAAGGACGAGCAAGAACTAGTTACTGGATCCACGTTTAGATGGGTGGGGTGCCTATTTCCCCCTTTTAAACATAAGGACACAGGAAATATGTCAAGGCTGACAGGAAGCGGTGCTGCTTCCTAGGGATAAGTAGCAGTAGTATTATTCCCTTCATGGGACTGTCACATTAAGTTGAC
>NC_068982.1:181907842-181921571 GCF_001194135.2 Octopus bimaculoides | reverse complement strand
GCTGGGCCCATAACCCAGAGGTCCGTAGATCGAAACTACGCTCTGCTAAATCTTAGAAATAACATTTTTTTTTTTCCTCAAATACTGGAATATTTTATGTAGTTCAATATTCAATACTTAAAAGATGTGTAGTCTATTTTTGTGTGTGTATGTGTGTGTGTGGTACTAAGTTAAACCATCAGTGATGGACGTTACTCACGCCATATTCTGATTGCAATCTCTCAGTAACATATATTAGTTTCTATTCATCAACCTTTACCAGTTCCATTAACATAATGAAGTATATTCAACTAACTGTACAACTGCCCCGACCAAACTTGTCTGGGGATCTGGAATCAGAATTATTCTAAACGTTCAACTACGTTACCGCACTTATTTATTTGGCTTACGTGTTATTAAAAGCTTATAAATTTTATAGTGATGCAGATTTAGTACTGTGAGACGGATCTTTGTACATATATATATACGTATATATGTGTGTGTGTGTGTGTTTTGAAAAGTATTGTGTACAGATTGATTAACATTAAAGAAACATTACTACGATCCGATGTGAGAGTTTATACTTGGTCAAAATACTAGAAAATAGCAACCGAATCTCGCTGTCATTTAAAGCCTTGTCAGCTAAACATAACACACGCATGCGCACTCAAAAAAACTCTAAGTACGCATTAGATTAAGTACTAAATACGCCATGTTTAGAATGATTGGATAATCACTGTAGGAACAGCTTTGATAATTACGCTACTTAAACACGGTTTTACCCAGTGTTAAGCACCAACTCCGCCAAAAAAACATCATTCAGGTGTATATCAGAAAATGTTTGTATTAAGAAAACGTTTACACGAAGCAAATTATAAATATTTGGCTTGTACTAGTTTCGATGCACGAAACACCTGGTTTACGCTGCCATCGCAAGACGGCTAGGCTGAACTTACGCAATAGAAAACTACTGCAGACATATCAAGTATTAATGATTTAAGAATTTACCCAACTAATATAGGCGCGAGCATAGCTTTCCCAACCACATGGTTCCGGGTTCAGTCCTGCTGCGTTCCACCTTGGACAAGTGTTTTCTACTATAGCCTCGATCTGACCAAAGCCTTGTAAGTGGATTTGGTAAACGGAAAATGAAAGAAGCCCGTCGTATATGTGTGTGTGTGTGTGTGTGTGTGTGTGTGTGTGTGTGTGTGTGTGTGTTTCTATCTGTGTTTGTCTCTATCACCTCTTGAGGACTGGTATTTGTTAACGTCCCCGTAACTTAGCGATTTAGCAAAACAGACCGACAGAATAAGTACCAGGCTTTGGAAAAAAAAAGTATTGAGGTCGATACATTCGACTAAAAAATTCTTCAAGGCGGTGCTCCAACATGGCCACGCTTTAATGAATGAAACGCTTAAAAGAATATGAAATCATGCGATAAATGCATATTTTTTAGCCTGAATATGTCTCTTAATTTTCCGCTTCTAGAGAGATAGACATGACTCAAAATGGAACCGTCACACAATGTATGGTTCCAGTATTTGAGTCACATATTCATTTCTGAGAGAGACGTTCGCATTTCTCATTAACAGAGGAATTTACACGTTCCATGGAAAATGTCACTAACTAAACGGAAGGCGAGAATCCTAAATATAAGTACTATGATTTGTTTTATGACAAAATTACAACAATATAGTACCTAGTTCTGTATTTAAGAGATGAGAAATTATGTACATTATTTACATTTGATGGATATTTGTCCTCATCTTGTTTCTTTCGGCTGATATACCCTCCAACCTTCATCAGGTGTCTTGGGGAAATTTCGAACCTGGGTAGTGGTTAAGAGCACGGGCTACTAACTCCAAGATTCCAAGTTCGATTACAAACAGTGACCTAAACAACAATGATAATAATAATAATAATAATAATAATAATAATAATAATAATAATAATAATAATAGTTTACAGAAGAAAAGGGGAGGGGAAAGTAAAAGGGGAATAAATGATGTGGAAGAAAAGAAAGATAGGCATAGTGATGATTATGTTAATCTAAGTCATACAACTCTAATATCAGCAACAATATTACAAAGACACAAATATCTGAAAATATATGGATTCTCATTCATAATTAATATTTTCTTGTTGTTCTATCAGTTTCTCTGCCTTCCTTCAATATAATTCAAATTGCTTCAAAAAGCTTAGCAGTAAGAATCAAGAACACATACATGCACAGGCATGGAGCACACACTCTCGTGTGTAGATTGTATTTGAGTCTGCGTGTGTGCGTGCGCGGCTTGTGCGAGCACGCACGCGCAACCGTGTGTGTATGGCTTAGTAATTTTCGCTATGCATTAAAAATATATTCCGAGTGAGGGCTGAAAATGAGATATATTCCAATGCAACATGCTATATGAAAATGTTTATCACTATATGAGATATGCTAAAGTACGGCTTCAAATTTTTTACTGGATTACTCATCTAAATATTCTTTGCAGTCAGTAATTTTATCGTTTGAATGAAGCTTATATTATACAACTATTTGTAGCGATTATGATACACTTAAAATACATTGCATACTAACTAAATTGCTTTGTGATAACTGGACCGAATTTGCAAAGCTACTGTTAATTCATAAAAATTAAATAAACATCGTTTTAATGCAAGCGCTAATTATAAAGGAGTATTCCTTGCTTTTTCTTTTTTATTATATCTCATTTACAATATTTGTATCTGCATTTCATATTCATATGTTTATGTAGTTAAATATCAATCTTTCGTTTAAATTCATCAAGGACAAATAGAATAAGCCATACACATTTTGAAACCTTCAATTTGCAATTTCTTCTGTCTTAGTTTCATATTTGCAGACAAAAGGAGATACGGAAAAAATAGTAAAATAAAGATTTTATGAGAATTTGTAGTAGTAAATTCAAATATGCATTCTACTTTTGACTGAAGGATTTCTTAAGAATTAGTTATGAGCACATCGGATTTAATGCGTTCAGACAGAAATGTTATGTAGGCGTTTAAAAATCGTTTTACAAACAAGAAAAGATGTACTAAGCAGGTGAAAGAACATCACCGATTTAGTGATATACTTCTTGGAGTAATATAGACAGCAAATATATGGATTTCCTTGAAGATTTAGAAAAAAATATAGGATTTAAGGGAGAGAGGGAATCGCGGTAAATCAAAGGAAAACAGACATTGTATTGATAAATATTATTAGTAAATGAAAAGAAATGTAAAGGCAAAAATATGATGCCTACAAAGGGTTCGCTTAACTATCAGGAGACTTAAATGAGGTCGGTATATGTCGGTTTGGAAGATGCATTATTCGAATGTTAGAAAGCAATAAACCTCTCCATGAAATGGAATGCTGAGATGAATTTCGAGGCTTTCACAAGACTTTAACAAAACTATAGTGAAGTATTTGAAGGATTTTCTTTTTAAACTACTATTTTATGGCTGGTTGCCGAGATCAAAGTAGTAACACAGGTGGTTTGGGGAAGAGGAATTTGGAAAGAACCTTGCTATATAACCGGTAATGACTTCTGTGCCTACTATGATCGAGTCGTCAACTTCTACCCTACATATTTGAAAAATTTCTGTAATACGATGATCAATTTCCACAGGTTGACTAATACCTGCCAAATGCTGGTTGCAAATTCTAACAGCTTTTCTAAAAGTGCTTTCCTTATCTTTGAATGTGTTGCATGACTTCGATTTAATGTGTATGGGAATGTCTGGGAGAAATTTAGTATTGTGAAATGTATGCACATAATGTATTGGTAGTAACAAAGTTACAAAGTTACTTTAGATGAAGAATTACTCGTAATTGCTGCCAGGCGTATAGCGCGAGATAACTGATTTCAAAACCCAGAGGTTTGGGGTACATATATACAACTATACATGCATGGATGCAAGTTTGAAGGTATATAACTGCAAATTTTGTTATTTTAGCTATCTGAATTCAATCTGCAAGGAAGATGCTTCATTCGTACAGGAAAAAAAAAAACAGAAAGGAATTTTCTTTTACAGATTGTATACTTAACGTTATTGAGTGTTCAAGGAATTATTGACATGTCTGTAGCTTGTATCATCTATCACTGTTGACATTTTCTTTTCTGTTCTCAGCTGTTACTTAGAATTGAACTTGGTAGAAGTTTTCGGGTGAAAGTTCTGTCAATATATCTTATACTAATGAGTATCTATGCATTTATGGATAGAGTAAAGAATTTATGCCACACAAGTACGTAGTGTGTAGACGTAGTTGTGGAGCAACCGGTGGTCAGATGCATAACACCAATCAGGAAATACAATATAGCCGACAATACGGGTATTCATTCGAGAGTCTTCGGAAGACTGAGATTAACTGTTTCGTTCTCTGGGTATTTGCCTTTCGACTTTCTCTCCTTTTACTGTAAAAACAGTACGATTCCTTCCTTCCAATATATAAGAAATTAAATACTTACATACACACATACATCATTATCTGGGGTTAACGTTATTCAGCGAAAATTTCAAAATTTGTCTTCCCTATATCAAATTTTTGTTAGCTTTTGTAATACGAGCTGCGTTATGCATCAATAGTAACTAAATGTCTCACCAATACATTCACGGTACGAACGACAAAAACACACGCACACACACACACACACACACACACACACACACACACACATGCACTCACTCACGCAGCAAATACACTTATATATATATATATATATATATATATATACATATGTGTGTATTAGTGTGCCTGCTGGTATTTCTTTGAAGAACAGCTAAAAAGTTTGAAAATAAATAAAGGCGTTTGTGTCATAACCGAATAAACACTTTGCTCTTGGTTGCGTAATGTGTAATATCGTTAACGTCATGAAGTCTATTGTACACCAGTATCAGACTTCAATGTCTTGAGTCGTAGTTGATTTATCAGGTATCTATTCGGGATTTCTGGTTGAGTTGAGGCAATGTAGACTATGTTCTTCTGTCAAGAAATATAACTGATCCATTAGCACAGTCAGGTTTTTTCTATAACACGGCCATGTTTCTTTTCAGCAGTTTTATAGAGTACTTTCACTATTTGTTTCGTTCTAGTTACTCTTGTATTCTTTCCCTAACAATACTACTGGCCATTAACCTCTTTAGAGGTTAATTTTATTTTTGTTTCTCCAATCATACCATTATGTGTGTGTGTGTGTATGTGTGTGTGTGTGTGTGTGTGAGTGCGTGTGTGTTTGTCTGTGTGTGTGTCTGTGTGTATTCATTCGTATGCAGGATTGTGTTTGGGCACAACGTGCACATAATGATTAAGACATATAAGGATAACTGTTCCCAACGTATTTTCTAGCTTGTGTAACTTAAACTTGTTTTAGCCATCAATGGATACTCTTCGATTATATCTTATAATGTAGAGAATGAAAGAAAATCTTGTCGAGTTCATCAAATGAGAAACATACTGTAACTTAGAGACAACGAAAATATCAATGAATTTGAATATAAACTCAATAATAATCAGGGATATTATTTCTGCACAGAGTTCAAATTGTACCAGATGGACATTTATTTATTAATATTACAGATTTTATTTTTATACATACAAAATATGTACTTTCCATACATTGATATATAGATACAATAAATACAGACCCCATCTAAATGTATATTCACTTATATACATTTCTCTCAAACTGTAGTTCGTGTGTGTATGTGATCATCTTTAAGGTCAGTAACACAGTACGTGAATAATATGTTTTATATGAATTAAACACAGAACGATATATTGAAAAATATTTAGTGTAGTATTCTTCCAAAAACGTATCGGAAATTGGTTAATGAAAATACTAATTACAATTAAAAACCATACTCAACGGCAACGGTCAAGAGAGATATGTTCATTATGAAATAATGTTATAGAATGATGCGTTAACCAAATGTAGTATGTAATTTAATACAACAATGCTATGTAATATTCTGTACAACTGAAGAACCAATAAATGGAAATGTGTGTATCTTATTATATTAGGTAATGCAGCAAACGCATTAACGCAGAAATTAGACTGAAAATAATTCTATACTTCAATCTAATGTCGGGAATAAAACAACTATAAAGTGAGATTTAGACTAAAGTAGAAATACTACTCAATGTCTTATTGTTAAAACTGAAATAGATGAAACGTTATGTTTCAATAACGAAAACATAAACAAAAGCAAAGATATGGAGACACTACATTACAAATATTTACTCTAAATTATTTATAGTAAGTGTAGTTTATGATGAAATAAAAATATATTAAACGATTCTGTTTGAATTAACACTCGATTTTATATAGTAAACAAAAAAATGTATTAGAACTACAACGGCAAATAAACAAAATAAAATATACAGAAAATGCACGTTATGAAAAGTCTTTGCTAATGGATATATACACATATCCAGAAATGATTCGCTAGAATTTTCTAAAGATTTTGGACGGAATACTATAAACGATATATTTGTATCCCGAAATTCCGTTCAATAGGTATCACATACTTTTGCTTTCGGAATTTGCAAAAAGTATTGTGTTCATGATATCTTCACAGTCCGTAGCTTTGAATCAATATAACAGTAAATAGGTTGTGGACTATTGATAAGCACGTTCAAACACTCTTTGATCGCGTATATTAACGAGGCTATTGTTCCAGAATGCATCTAATAAATAAAGGCATATTATCAGAATATTACCATAAAAACTACAAATCCACTTCTACTAAAATAATAATGCTTATATATATATATATATATATATATATATATATACACACGCACATATGTACACACATTGACGTCTACCTTAACGTACACACATACGTATATACAAGAGAACTAATACAAAACACAAAAGCAAGAACTCATAGTATATCACGGACACTGCTTTCACCAGCTTGGGCATAATAATACGAATAAAATCCAGAAACAATATATTTTTGCAATACCTAAACACTAATATGTGTATATAATACGTAGTTGTATGCCCACATTTTCTACACGCCCACTCAAAAACACAAACACATAAGTATATATGACAGATATATATACTAGCTATATATGCCATCGCGGAAACTACTCCTGGGTGGATTTCTGCAATACTATATAATCTTTTGCATATAATGCATCCTTTTTTGTATATTTTTGTATTATTTTATTGTTTTTCTTGTTTCAGTCATTTAACTGCGGCCATGCTGGAGCACCGTATTAAATTACAGTGGGTGTTGTGCTATTAGACGATTTAAAAATTATAAAAATCTATAAATGAAAATGTCAAATATATATTAATATTAAGAAAAATAAACATGCTTCTCAGCATAAAAACCTTCACTCCAGTAACTCTAATTCCTATAATCCTCCGAGATCAACTTCTGGCCTCAAATACAAAGAGGCATAGCTAAAAAAAATGTTGCATTGTTTCACCGGCTACTCCAACTCAAATAATGTTTCGAACGTAAGATTATGAGTCAAGACTTAAGAGAAACTTGCCTACATGCAAACTAAATCTAATTATTGAAAAAGATGTCATCTTGTCGAGCTTATCATTCTCTAAACAGCAGTTACGTGCCTCAAACATTTATTTAGAAACTATTATAAATCCTTTTCTGTTATGAAATCAAATTGTGCCGACGTAGTCTTTCACACCCCCTTTCTAATTCTTAAAACTATTTGGCAAATAATTTGTCTTAATATCTTCATCAAGTTAATAGACATTTCCAACAATGATATTTATAAAATTATGCAGTTTTTCAAAATAGATATCCTCAGATCTCTTCAAAAAGTGTTGCGCAAAATGCATCACATCAACAGACCCTACACAACCTTTTTCATGATAAAGTTATAAGGAAACATATCTCGGTTACATTAAATATGAAAAAAAAAGTAACCATTAATATTGTTTAACAAACCCATATCACTCCGAGAGAATTAAATTGGAAAGTAACGTAATATAACATATATATACTGTCAAATTAGAACACTAAAACTTAGTAAAAGAACCGCTCCACTCATTCCAAACTTCCAAGCCCACTACCTCTTTACACGTAACATGCATGTCAATTTAAGCCTGAATTCTTTAATTTATAGTTGAACTGAGTTTGGAACCATGTGGTTATTGAGGAAGCTTTGCCCCATACAGCCACACCTGCCCATATAAAAATTAACAATAATTGTTAAGATTTCGATGAAAAAATATGCCTGAGAATAATAAAAAAGGACAGTGATTGCAACACCTTTACAGTGAATTTCAAACGTAATTGTGCACGTCCACAGGATGAATGACTCGTATATATTTTAGGTTTTCTTTCTTGACTACGTCATATATCCAAGATGTTTTTAAATTGTTATATAATCATAGATAACATAAGAAAAAGAAGAGCTATTCTGTTGGAAACTACGAAGTATTAGATATATCGGAAATAAGTGACGCGTGTTTAAGAAATATCATTACTGGTGGAACTATTTTTCTAAGAGAAAGGTAGAAGTCAAAAATGTAACAAATAAAAGTGATTTAATGCGAATAAATATAAGGCTATATCAATGAAATAATAGAACGTCTGAAAATGTAATGCTTTTACTGATGTAATTAAAAGACAATATTCTGTATTGCTGGAGGAGAGAGTACAATAAATTGTTCTGCATGATTATAACAACATTATTTTAGTAAGTATGATGCTACATAGCGAATTAGCAAATTAATTAATTTATTAAATAATTAATTAATAAACCAATCCTAACTGTACCCTAAGGACAATATGTATCTTATTCCTCAACACAAGGCGCATATGTCTTCATTTAAACGTATACTTCTCACCATTTTCTATTGCCAGTTAGCCATTTATTTTTCAATATGATTATTCTAGTAACTTCAATAAAATGAAAGACAAAACTTACTTATATTACTCTTCAGATAATCAACATGATAGTGGAAAGGTTTTTGATGCTGGTAGATGGTATCTGGGTTTCCTAGAAAATCATGAAAGGGCTGGATTTTTCAAAGGAAGTCTCCAGAGATGTATTTGAATACAGTTTGGCAATGATAAGTGTGCCTACTTGTAATGCAGAATAAAGAAAATGTTTTGTCGTTTGGACTCGTTTCCTAGAAGGTAATACGATCCCTGGAGAAAGACCAAGAGAATAAACATTTGTTTGTATTGAAGTTTGAAAGGGCAAACAAAAATTAACTGTAACGTGAAATTGCAAAAGAATATAAGAGGATGGTCAAAGAGAACTTAAAACATGAATAGAATGAATTCTGTGAAGGAATCAATACTCGAGTAATAGAAAGACTGAGAGCTGTGTAGCAGTCTTGCAAAATAAGATTTTCACCAGAAATGAATATTCGATGTAGGAAACTGTTAGCAATGTTGCAATGTTTTGTATTCATACGGTATTTACCAAGGAAAGTGTGAGTCATAGGGCTACTCAATGAAATAAGATACACTACATTGGTCAGTTATATGAACTGAGAAGAAAAATGTTATATCTGTAACCGGGTGGATCGATGACGGATACTGAAACGCAGTGAATGATTGCAAAGAAGAAAAAAAAGGAAAAAGAAAACTGATCAGAACAGAGTGGTATACGAACATCGGTACTAGAGTTATAGTATGGAAAAGCAAATGTAGTGGAAGAGAAACGAAGGGAAAAAAGAAAGAGGAGAGGATGAGAAGAAGGAAATGAAAAAGGAGGGGGGGAGAAGAGGAAAAAAGAAAAAGGGAGAAGATGATGATAATCTTGAGGACAACAGCAACAACGACGATGACGGTGGCGGTTGTGATGCTAATAATGATTATGATGATTATGATGATGGTAGTCGTGGTGGTGGTGATGATGATGATGTGATGATGATGTGATGATGATGATATGATGATGATGTGATGATGATTATAATGATGATTATAATGACGAGGATAATGATGATGATAAATATGATAATGATGATGACGATGATGATGATGATGATGCCGACGACTACGACGACGACGACTTCGACGACGATTATGATATTGCACAAATGCAAATTGGTTTCAGAGATCTGACAAAATATGAAGCTATTATAGACAATCTACACTATAACGACACATGTTTTAGTAAAAAAAAAATTAAAGACGAACACAAATGGTAACAGCCAAAGAAAATCAATAACGGAAATATTTGCTTTCCGTCTTGAGTAACGTCTCCCTGTATATACTAAAACTTACGATCCCCAACGTGTTTTGTTTTGAAGGCAGTAAGTGTAGCACTATGACATCTTTCAGTGGTGTCTGCCAGTATACGAATGAATGCAGGAAATTATCCTCGGATCCCAGATGAGACACATGCTTCCTATAATTGCATCAGAGAACATGTGTAAATCCCAGACGTAAGATGGTTTATTTAAAATTATTATAAATATACAAATGACAGCCGACAATGAAAATATCAAGCTAAAATTTTGGCTAGGTGCTTAGATGTTCAATAACAAACAAAAGTGCGAATGAGAAAATACACAGAAAATTATTTGGCTCTCTAAGTAATTTGGGGTCAAAGATATCATCCAGTTATGGTGGTGCATTTTTGCAAAAACATATTCCGCTTTATATCAATATATCCAAATTTACAATTATGAAGAGCATTGTATGTCAAACTTAGCCCGTATATATCTTGCAACCAAGTTTTAACATTGCCAGTTAAACTATATATGGTACTTGGAGAGCAATAATGTTTAGGTAAATATATTTAGATACAATCTGGGAAAATGGAAATGAAGAAACTACGGAATTTTTTTTACTTAACTTAGCAGATAACCCATAATAAACAAAATAATAAAAGACTGCGTGATGAAAATGATCACAATTGGCTTTATGAAATGCATACAATAACGTTTGCTATTTCTTTGTAACATTAATATAAAAAATAAACTTCTAAAATTTGTACAAATTTAAAAATTAAAATCTAGATTAGAGTCAGTTAAAATATATTTGAATAGTATATATACTATCGATTCCTGATGGATAACTGACATAGAAAGACAACCGATTGGCGTACAATGTGAAAAGATACATCAGAAAACCCAGCAAACTATTTGTTCAATTGTCTTTACCCCGCTGTATAGGATAATAATCAGTCATCAACATATATAATTGTTAATTCCAGGTGATTATGCACGCATCGCAAACATTGGCACTGAATTCATGTTTGATTATATGAAACGTACGGTCCGCTGATTTTCTCCATTATATTCATGAAATTCATATATTAACAGTTGAAATGTGCCATGTTGCAAAGCTCGCTGTGGATGAATATTTTCTTCTGCACATGTTATTGGAAATATCAATGTTCAGTTAATATACCTGATATAGTTAATAACGCCGAAAGCGTTGTGTAAAAGATAATAATATTAGGATGTTTCTGATTAGAGTTTGCTCAGATTTTATGAAGTTCAAACAAAGGTTTCAATTATTTACATCGCTTGTAATGTGCTTTCTGTGTAAAGTCTGCCATGTTTCTGTTCATATGTCAAGTAAAAGGAGAAATGCTTATATGCATACATGTGTGTTTGTGTATTTGTGAGTGCGTGTATGTGTGTGCGTGTGTGTGCGTGTGTAACGTAGATATGTCTTTGAGATTTCAGTGTTTTACACTTATTTCAATATTCACGCCAGTTATTGATAAAGTAACAACGCTATTTTCTTAATGGTATGGCGGTACGTTGGTTTTCAAAACCATGGATTAGTGTGTAAACATATTTAGATAAGTGCGACTAGATAAGCTTATACGCAAGCAGTGACTACCCAGTTTAGTGTTGTACACAATTTTCTGTCAACTTCATTGTTTTCATGTGTCCGAGGATGTATAACATATACACATGGGTTTCCGTGTATTCGTTCAGTCC
This sequence comes from Octopus bimaculoides, assembly GCF_001194135.2. Classification (NCBI taxonomy): domain Eukaryota; kingdom Metazoa; phylum Mollusca; class Cephalopoda; order Octopoda; family Octopodidae; genus Octopus; species Octopus bimaculoides. The sequence goes on along the minus strand of NC_068982.1, from coordinate 181,909,686 downwards.
ACGATCCTGCAGTGTACAACCAACTGAATGTTATGCAAAATTGTTTGTTCCTCTTCTAATAGATTGCAATTGAAAGAATCTGTTACATTTGCTCCGTTCACATTTCAAGAACAGCATCTTTCTTTCAAGTCGGCTGCTATATAGCAAAATAGGATACAAATGAATATATCCTGCATATGGCGTCTGTAAGAATTTTAGTTTTTTCCTATTTGTACTCCATGTTTTCATTTGTCCTATTTTCGTTAAACGTTCTCAATTGTATATTTTTACTACCTAACTTATACAACAATATCTAACTTATTATCTTTACACTCATTGCTGTTTTAATTGGAATGTTCCACACTTCTTCTTCTTCTTCTTCTTCTTCTTCTTCTTCTTCTTCTTCTTCTTCTTCTTCTTCTTCTTCTTCTTCTTCTTCTTCTTCTCCTTCTTCGTCTTCTTCTTCTTCTTCTTCTTCTTCTTCTTCTTCTTCTTCTTCTTCTTCTTCTTCTTCTTATTATTATTATTATTATTATTATTATTATCATTATTTTTATTATTATATTCTCTTATTTTCTAACTTATTGTCCGTTTGAATAGGAAAGCCTGACAAGATCTTACATTTCTCCGACTCCAGTACACCTTCGACTCAGTGATTGTACCATGTGTTTCCAGCTTGTAATCCCCATTTCTGGCACAGTTTCTAGCGTCAAACTGTTACCGCCTGGTCGTGTCTCCATTTCTTATATTCTTCCTGCGCAAATTTGGGGCATTCTTTCACAATGTGTGTCACTGTCTTGTTCCAAGTTCAAGAAGCTCAACATTTTTTTGACACATTCTCTCTCTATATATATACTTGTTTCTACCGCTTGATCTTGAGCTGCTACAGCCAGGCTCTCTGTTTCTTTTTATTATTGCCCCTTGTTTAAGCAAGCCCAGGAATTTGTTCCACATACGTCTTCAGTGGCTCTCGAAAATTGGCCATGCACGGGTTTCTCTTCGATATGTCTTCTCCTATTACTCGCTTGATTACTTGATCTTTATTTAGTGTCTTTCTTAGTTTTTCTGTGCCGCTCTGTAAATACTCTACTAGGTTTTGTTTTCTTTTCATATGTACATATCCTTTTACGGCTATTAAGCTTCTTCCAGCTTGGTCTCTCCTCAAGTACAAGCTGTTAATATTATCTTTCGGATAGTGGACTCCACATATTGTGAATAACATTCCAGATTTTCTGTCAAGTTCGTTTATGTTGTTTTTGGTCCAGTCTATGATTCCATCTTCATATCTGATTAAGGGTACTGCTCTACAATGTATTGCTTCATATCATTTTTATCTGGTTTCACTCAGGTTTCGTCTTTTTTCCTGGTACGATTTATGTGCCTAGCGTGTTACTACTCGTAACATTTGGTATGCATACGTTTTTAGTACTCTTTCAAGTGTTCAGAACCCTTTTCATAATTATTCCTGTCTATTATTATTATTATTATTATTATTATTCAGTAGTTTTATTTTTATAACGTGCTTTCACTTCACTACCGAGCGCAGCTCTGTGCGCCTTGGGTATGTGCTGTGGTTTGCTGTGGTGCTCTTATGTTTACTGTATTGAAAGTGTTTTGCGTAGAATGTGTGCAGTACCCAGTAGTGCAATTTTCTGTATGTTATATATATTTGTAAGTCCTGGTGTTTTTGTTATGTATTTGTCTGAATATTTTTTTATTATACCTAAGGCACCTACTATGATAGGAATTGTTTCTGTTTTTAGATTCCACATTCGAGTTATCTCTATTTCCAGGTCTTTGTATTTTGAAAGTTTTTCCATTTCTTTTAGAGAAACGTTGTCATCTGCTGGTATTGAAACATCAAT
>NC_068982.1:181900552-181906612 GCF_001194135.2 Octopus bimaculoides | reverse complement strand
AAAGGTGTGAGTGCCAGGCAGAACAGGAGTGGAGAGAGCGTGTCTCCCTGGAATATTCCTCTTCTAATGGGGATGGCTTTCGTTTTCACAAGTCCCTCTTTTGTTTGGAGCTGTAGCACTGTCTGCCATTTGTTCATTGAGTGCTCTATGTATTTTATGATAATTGGTGCCACCTTGTTTATGGCTAGTGTTTCCAGAATCCACGTGTGGGGAACACTGTCGAAAGCCTTTTGGTAGTCCACCCAGGCCATACTGAGGCCTTTCTTCTTTCTGCGGCTGTCTTCAGTTATGGCTTTATTGATCAATAATAATAATAATTATTATTATTATTATTATTATTATTATTATTATTATTTTTATTATTATTATTATTATTATTATTATTATTTTCTTCTTATTATTATCATTATTATTATTATGATTATTATTATTACTATTATTATAGTTTTTGAAAGCAGCAAGCTGGTAGTATTTTTAGCATGCCGGGTCTAATGCTTAGCGGTATTTCGGCCCATAGGTCGAGTTTACCATTCATCATTTCGGAGTCGATAAATTAAGTACCAGTCGGGCACTCGGGTTGATGCAATCAACTTACCTCATCCCCTGAAATTGCTGGCCTTTTGCCAAAATCTGAAATCATTATACTTATTAATAGTTAAATGCTAAGATAAATTGGAATTCTGTTTTAATTTAGCAACTAATTAAAATTACTCTCAGTCAAAATTTCATATCTCATTAACGAGTGGATATATAAGACAGCTGTTGATCATGTGGTAGATATATTCTATGTTGTCGTGACAACACCGACACATTCACTCAAATTCGAATGTTTAGATGCGTTCCAATTTCTCTCGCTGATTAAGTTTGTGTGATTTCTAAGTTTGTGTGATTACTTCTGTTGCCGGTACGAATAAAACGTGTGTGATTTTCTCTGTGTGCATGTGTGTGAGTGCGAAGGAGATGTGTATAAATATGTGTAAATATAAACATTTAGCTATGCATGTATAATGTGTGATAGTTTAATACTGAAGGGACTTAAAGTAATAAAACTATCATACCAATATACAATATTTCTCATCAGTTTAATCATCTGTTTTGGAATGATTTCTTTTTCTGGTCCTGTTAACCTGCATTGACTAAAGCTTAATAATAAAACGAAAAGATCGATATACCTTTCACTCAATCGTACATTCAAATAGACATAACTGTATAGATACAGTCTAGTTTAACGTGATATTCGGCTAGAATATAGGATCCCAACTGAAAATTTTCTGTATACATATATTTACATCTCGCTTATGATGTTTTTGTTTCCTTTTACCTTCAAATAGAGAAAAATAATCACTAAAGATACTTGATAGTAGAGAATATATTCATGCAAAAGTGTAAAATGACATGTAAATGAATATCGAAAATGTGGAATACATCGAAAACAGTAAAACCAATATGTAAATAATGCATCATGTGATTTTCTTTTTATTTTATATAGCTTCCGCTGCTTTCTCTATAGTTTATTCTTTACAATGTGGTTGTATTCCTTCTATCTAATCCCTTGATGCTGATCAAATACATTACAACTGCCTAGTATATCTGTTTACGTGACGGGTGAATGGCAGTTGCGATCGCACGTGATCAGACCTGGTTTTACAGATAACGGAAAAACAAATAGAAAACGAAAACTTACTGTTATTGGGAAAGAAGCTTTGGAAATGTATTTAGACAGAATCATTAAGTTACAAAGAATACAATATTATATAGCTCTATTGAAACGAAGCACACATGCCCAAAAGAACTATCTCTCTGATCAAGTCATATACATTGAAGAAAACATAAATAAATCTATTCCAAGAATTAATATTCTGATTTTCTTTTACAGTATAATTTATGTTGCTGTTGGTAAGTGTTTGAAATATTTAATGTCAAATAAAATTCACCACAGATGTGATTCTTAGATTCTTTTTGCACCTTCTCTTGGAGAGATTATCTTTAATAATCACTCTAAGTGAATTTACTTTTTAAAATGTGCATGGAAATTAATGGAATTGCTCTGAACCATAAGTTAATGCGCGACGTATAAAATGTCTCTGTTGAAATCGCTGGCAAGTGAGAAACAAACGGTTGAGCAATATAGTACGATAGTATTTCTAATTTCAAAATAAATGTCAGGCTGTGATACATATACGAAAATACCAACTGCACTTCAACATATAATGAAATTAACCTTTTACAATTATTAATGCCCAAATTATATATATATATATATATATATATATATATATATATATATGTGTGTGTGTGTGTGTGTGTGTGTGTGTGTGCGTGTGTGTGTATGTGTGTGTGTGTGTGTGTGTGTGTGCGCGCGCGCGCGTGTATTTATGTATACACTACTTCAATATTGGTATGCAGAACCAGGCATTACACACAAGGAGGTGAATTTCACACTCCTGTGTAGCTTCGAATCATCTTCAAAGGTTTAAGAATATTTATTTTAAATTCTGGCACAAGGCCGGCAATTTCGAGGGCGGGAGTAAATCGATTATATCGACGCCAGGACTCATCTCCCGTTTATTTTAGTGATCGCGAAGAAATGAATGGCAGAGACGACCTCGGAGAAACTAGAACTTAAACCGTGAATACGGACGACATTCTGCGAAGCACATTGACCAGCGTGCTACCGATTGTCAGTTGGTGTTAATAGCAATAAAATAATGGTCAAGATGATGACAATGGTCATCAGGATTGAAATGATTGTGTGTGAGTTGGTGGTGGTGGGGGAGAGAATATTTATACAGCGAAATATTGACTTCGTTCGTAATCTTAGTAGGTGATAAATATTGTTTTATATATTAGAAAGAAATCTATTCCGATAGAGGTCAAATCACAATTATTATAATTGCATTTCCATGTTTTCCCTCTAAATCTGAATATAAGTATCAGGATTGTGCCTAAATGAATAATTGTATTTCCAGTCATTCGCTAAGGAAAATATATAAGAAAAAAAATAACATAATATTAATAATTCACTAATTTGCATATAGCGCGAACAACGGAAAATCACAAAACTACTTATGGGTGGCTTTAAATATACATTTAACAAAACCATATCATCGAAATATTGGTGTAAATAAAGAAATATGTTTTCTTTGATACGTTTCTTAGTACAGCATCAACAGCTATAAACCTATATAATAGTGAGAATGTATGTTGGCTTTTGTTATGCCTAGTTAATAATACATCTCAAATATACGATATATTACACTTTGGAATGTCTACAGCTATAGATCTGCATAACAACGAAAGTATACGTTGCTTTTGTGCCATCATTTCTGTTACCTCTTGATAATACCAATGATGTACGCTGCCTTGTGTTATGTTTAGTTCTATATATAAATATATACAAACACGCACTCCGCACACAGGCACATACGCTTAGACAGACATATGTATACTAACTGGGGTAACGTCCACAGTCACGCGACATTTCTGCTGCTATGTCTTCATAACAGTGAAACTATATGCCCACACTAACGGATTTCTATAGAATGAACGAGCATGCGGCCATTGCTTATGACTATGATTACACACACACACACACAGACACACACACACACACACACACACACACACACACACACACACACACACACACACACACATGTATCATTCACATACCGTGATAGTTGAATAATATACTTAAGGCCGCAATTTACTCACACGCTGCATCTTTCAGAACATTGTTGCTAATTCAGTTCTCATGTAAATGAAAAACTGTTACCATATTTTAAAAATGTCCTGATCCCTAGCTATATTTTGGAATGAAACTAAATGAAATTTGGTCCAATAGAAAAAGAATTGCATCAAACTTTGTAGCAACGTTATAGGAGGGTAAGTAACGCCAACAATCAAGCTTAGAGCTTAATAACTTTTTATTCTAAAAGCAAAATATATATTATCATAGCTTCAATAATAGAAGAAAGCATGAAAAATTACATAGTTTTGTTCCCATTCAACAAAAGTTTGTACAAAAAAAGTTGGGAGGTAAAGTATCATGAAAAAATAGAAGGCAAAAAATTGAATTTAAGTATAATTAACTTTTGTATTTTTAAAACAGACTATATTTTAATTAAGCCAAATTTCAGGAATTTCATTGTTGAGCGTCTCATAAAGCGAGATTTCTATACATCTTAAATTTGCAGAGGAATTTGTAGTGGGTAGTTTAGCTTAATCGGTCAAAGCATCGTGACGCGTAATCACAGGGATGTGAGTTCGAGTCCACAGCTAGCCACCTACACCTTTGCTGCAAAATAGGAGTAGTTTATCCTGTTCAGGCTGCATTATTCTGCGATTGAGAATTTAAAATCACTTCTTTAACTTCTATACTCTTTTTATAATATAGTTCTAGAAAGGGACTGTTAATATATGTCATCGGCCTCATTCGGGTAAAGAAAGAATTATCAATGTCACCGCTAATTGACACATTTGAAATATGATTAATTAGCATGATAGCATAGCCTGGGAAAAACATAGACTACATGGAAAAATGCGAGTAAGAAAAAGAATATTCTTAAGATTATAAACCTGGAAAATTGCAGGATAAGTTATTACACTTGGAAAAGCTGAGCGCAACATATTACAACTGGCGAAGTAGAGAACAGGAAAGTTTTTACTTAAAATATTGCAGCCAAAATTTGAATATTAAAAATTATTATAACTATAAAAGGTACCATCATTTTGTTAAAATATTAACACACTAGAATACTTTAAAAACGAAAGCCAGCTGTCCCAATATAGCTTAAGTTTTATTCAAGGTAGAATAGTATATACCTTAGGCAAATTCATTAAGTAAAAAATAGGCATTAGGTGAAGACTTAAAATGTGAGGACTTAGCAATAACTCATTAATTTGTTGTTATTTGTAGATTTTTACTGTAAAATATAACTAATTTTTGTATTATTCTATTTATTGTGCTAACTAATAATATACTACTATTATATTTTATGTGGAGGCGCGTGGCTTAGTGGTTAGGGTGTCAGCACCATGATCGTAAGATTGTGGTTTCGATTCCAGGATCGGTCAACGCTTTGTGTTCTTGAGCAAAACACTTCATTTTCATGTTGCTCCAGTCCACTCAGGTGGCAAAAAATGAATACCGCTGCGATGGACTGGCGTCTCATCCAGCTGGGGAACGCATACACCCGGGAAACCGGGCCCATGAGCCTGGCTAGGCTTTAAAAGGGCGCATTTATTTATTTTTATTAGTATATGTTATGACTTATTTCCAAATTTCTCATAATTAATAATGGGAAAATGATTTTTTTTAAAGTGCTAAAGATATTTTGAGTTCTTTTATATTGTTGATAATAGTAACAATTAATAACAAATAGAGGTAATAACTTGTAATAATAATTTTTAGTTGTAATAAAAGCTAATATTTTCTAAATCTAAATATTTTATTTTAAATTTTGCCCTTACCTGCAATATTTTAAGTAAAACTTTTCTTGTTCTGTACTGCACCAGATGTAATAAGATGTCCTTAACTATTCCAAGTGTAATAACTTATCCTCTAGTTTTCCAGGTTTATAATCTTAAGAATATTATTTCCCTTACACGTATCTTTGCATGTAATATACATACATAGATACATATGTATGTAAATTTATATATATATACATACATACATATATATATATATATATATATATATATATATATATATATATATATACATTATTTGAATCAAGGCATTCTAATATTTAGAACACCAAACCAGGGTCGAAATCTCCACACTGCGTATACACCTTATGCAAACACACCCATATATACCCATGTATATACAAACAGACTCATACATTTACAAACACATGCACATGCACACACAAATATAGACAGACATAAAAATATACATGTGCAAGAAATTATATACCCGTGCACACTCGTATGCAATTTCCCGATCTAATGTAGGTTCCAGATTAAAGATACAGAGGGTTCCAAGGAGAGCATTAACAACAAATAAGAAACAAATCTCATAAAACATTTGCGTTGTAATCATGCATACACACA
>NC_068982.1:181898167-181899454 GCF_001194135.2 Octopus bimaculoides | reverse complement strand
GGATGGGGAGATGTTGAAAGTCGTGGAAAGATGAGCAACGTCAGTTGCTCACCACCTAAAGAGCAGTCTTCGGGCGAAGAGATGCCCCCCGCCCCCGAGTATCCCGGCAGAGGCCCCATCCTTCACAGGCGAAAAAAGAGGGAAAAGAAAAAAAAAGAAACGGATGTCACTGCGCCGCCGACCGAACCCGAGGCCTCTCCGGTGGGAAGTGTGCCCCCGGAATGGAAAACTCTGCCAGCAGGAATTGTGCCGATGACAGAGTGCCGTGACGTCCCTTCCAGTGAGGATAATGATTATGTTATCATGTACTATGAGGGAGGGGCGGTGAATGACTTGTTGGATAGTGAGTGGGGCCAAGATAGGAGCTACTCGGAATGTGCGAGTAGTCCACATGGCCTCCGCAGGTGACTGCAGAGGTTGTAAATGACAACATAATGACAAAAGTCATAGAAAAACATAACCACAAGGATTTCTTCTACCTCGCCGCAAATTCAAGCCTAACAATAGACACTTGTTTGGCAGGGGTAGCATATCTGCTTGCGGAGGGGTGGGATGGTGAAAATTATGATATTTCTAATTGTTAATTTATTGAAATTGTTAATATATTGAAATTGTGTAAAAATTGTAATTTTAAAAGAAAGAAAAAAAAAAAAGAACAATGTTTTCGAGGGGTTATCAGTCGGCCGGTGCTGGTGCCTCTCTCATTATTTGTTTCATCCTTATCACCCTCATCTCATTAATGTCCATGTCCAGCCCGCAGCTACTTTAGGTCTGTCTGCATTTGTCTGTCTCCTCTATGTAACGCCATTAATGGTGAAATTTATTGAAATCAAGTAGCTTGCTTACAAACCACATGGTTCCAGGTTCAATCCCACTGCGTGGCACCTTCAGCAAGTGTCTTCTACTATAGCCTCGGGCCGACAAAAGCCTTGTGAGTGGATTTGGTAAACGAAAACTGAAAGAAGCATGTCGTATATATGTATATATTTATTTGTGTGTGTGTGTCTGTGTTTGTCTCCCAACATGGCTTGACAACCGATGCTGGTGTGTTTACCTCCCCGTAACTTAGCGGTTCGGCAAAAGAGACCGATAGAATAAGTACTAGGCTTCCAAAGAATAAGTTCTGGGATCGATTTGCTCGACTAAAGGCGGTGCTCCGGCATTGCCACAGTCAAATGACTGAAACAAGTAATATATGTAATTTATATAAAGGGCATTAATGGAAAAGAAAATGATGAATTTTTTCATTATGAGGTTTTTTTCACGCTGACTACTTGATAAATTCTT
>NC_068982.1:181897287-181898157 GCF_001194135.2 Octopus bimaculoides | reverse complement strand
TATATATACTTTATATATATATACTTTTATTTTTTTATTCGTTTTAGTTATTTGACTGCAGTCATGCTGGAACACCACTTTCAGTCGAGCATATCGACCCTAAGTGTTATTCTTTGTAAACCTTCTACTTATTCTATTGGTCTCTTGTGTCGAACGCTAAGTTAGGGGGACGTAAACACACTAGCATTGTTTGTCAAGCGAGGTTGGGGGACAAACAGAGACACACAGACATATAGATATGAATGCATAGATATACATATATATATATATTTGTGCGTGTGTGTGTGCGTGTGTGTGACTGTGTACATATATATATTTATATATTGAAGCTAAAGTTACATTGTTATATGAATATGCACATACATATATATGTAAATGTGGATGTTTGAAGAATAATTCAGAACGTAATGAGATGCAACAAATAAGAATTTCTATCACTTCTCTGCTCCAGTAGGGCTTCCCAATTACTAAACTTTTTTGTTTCACATAAGAGTCATCTGAAGCACGTTAAACACATTACATTTAATACTCTAACAGAATTCAGACGACTTCTTGAGACAAATCCTCTTTCACTTCTGCGCTCTATTAAAATATATAAGTCCAAGAGATGAATGCGTCTAATCACGCCTATTTGATTCATTCAACATTTCTTGAACATTCTGTCTACTTTTATATTTGTTGTTGAAAATCCTGAATTGCTTCCTAAGTTTCTATATTGTACTTTATAAACATATATTGAAAACATAGGAGACTAGCATAATGGTTGTTTTCATGAAAACACGTATTACAAGGAAATATGATGCACACCTATCCGTGATTTCTTGCACATACATGGATGCGTATATAAATAAATATATGTACATGTATATA
>NC_068982.1:181888640-181897088 GCF_001194135.2 Octopus bimaculoides | reverse complement strand
ATATATATATATATATATATATATATATATATATATATATATATATATACATATACATACATACATATATATATATATATGTGTGTGTGTGTGTGTGTGTGTTTTTGTGTGTGTGTGTGTCTGTATGTGTGTGTATTTATGAGAGGTATTGGTATCCATAAGACCCAAAATAGCAGGTAAGGCTATGTGAATGCTATGGGATGTCCGTTGTTAGACTTTCGGTTTGATTATAATACGATTGCGGAGTGTAATGCGGCTTGTGTGTCAGCATGTATATGTTGAATAAAATGAGACTACAAAACCAATGCTGTGAGTAATCTGTAGGACATTTATAAAGAGAAAGGCGGTATTACACCTCTTTCTTGGATATTAGGGATATTCCTTCATCAGAAACGATATAAGAGAGTTAAAAAGAGGGAAATAGTAGAGTTCAGTATAAGGAGTTATTTGGGAAAAGAATGGATATTGGAAGTATAAAGGGAAATAAGAGAATAAAAATGAAATTTAAAACATATGTGGGATGTTAGAGTTGTAGTTCTATTATCCAAGGAACGTGTTGAGTGCAATAGATACAAATGCTTCTTGTCCATGTTATTTAGATTCCAATAGGATTATATATTTTGATATTACAGTGGATAATGTAGAGACATAAATTTCATGTGCTTTTCAGTGGAATGTGTCTTGTGGTGTGAATGAAATTTTGAGAACGTACTGGTAAGGGTAAGTCGATGGAGAGAGGAGAATAGATATGTATGTTACGGGGAGAATAGTATTGGTCAAAAGGAGTTGGAGAAAGAAGAAAGAAAAGAGGAAGGAAAGAAAGAAGAAATAAAATTAAAAAAGGAGTGCTAAATATATATGCTATAATAAAAGCATTTCAAAGGAAAATTACTCTTCAAACAAAATAATTTATTTTATCAGGTCTTAAGATCCACTGCAATTATTAACCACGAGGCACTTTGTTACAAACTTCAAAGAAAAAGGATGAATAAAATTTAAAAGTGTAATAAATGGAATATAACGTCACACCAACATCTGCTACGTCATATGAAAATTCATAGATGTCATCAGTTGCTTTTGCAGCAATGCAACTTTCCATCTCTAATATTCTTTGCCTGTATGACAATAGGAGATCTCAGAGATACACTCGTTACTGAAGCGTTGCTCTTAGCTGCACAACTTGATTTCTGCACAACATGATTTAGAAATGAATTTTTGAAACACATTGACAAAATATTCATAGTGTTGATTGAACAATCGTCAAATTTAAATTAGCTAGTAAGTTATTGAAAAATAAAACTCATGTTTTTCACTTCAACAGTTAGAATTACTGAAACTCTACACCACAAAGCTTCCTTTCAAGATGCTGAAACGAAACCATTGTCTTGCTTTACATATGGAATATTGATTATATATTTCCACATTTCTCTTTGAATAAGAACTATTTCTTTTTTTTTTTTATCCACTTATAACGTTATGATTTCAAACATCAATAATTTACATTATCAAGTATTAGAATATATCACATTTATATCTTGTTAATGTTACTCCTCTCCAGTAAAGCATGCTCTTATAGAAAATTCTGACGTCTTTCTTTAGTAAGCCTCTGTTTTAAGCTGCGTAATCCAGTAATTATCTTGTAACAAGCTTAACTGTAAATAATATTTACTTCTCCAAAATAAGTTTTCTTTCGGGAAAACAGTCATTCCTGCGAAATTCATTGAATATTTAAAAAAATATACTCGAGGAATCTCATTACTATTAGTATGTTTTTCTTTTTGCATTCAGGATCCACTGAATTCATAATGGCAGAAATATCTTCAGATATCACAATACATATCTTCACTTGAAATGAAAACTTCTCATAAACTACAGGAGATTATGCTTAATTTACTCGATTCTACTTTTGATACATCAAAGTTATACCTGCGTCAAGCACACTCATATATATTTTGCATTTGATTTTTGTATCATTCAAAGAAAAATTATTTTGATCTTCTTTTTAACATAAAGATGAAATAAATATTTTTGTATATTTTTTTGTATCAACAATGATATATTGTTATATTTCTAAGTTTCTCCTTTATGTTAGATGTTATCTTGCATATTGCTGGATGTTCACAAGGTTAGCAGATTTTAAAATGTTGCAATAATATATCAAAGCATGAATGTATTTTCTCTCCTCGTAATATGTCTTTATATTTCTATACTGGTAGAAATAGTTATAGCCCTCGTGGCTTTGACGTCAGTCGGTTACCAGTATCTTCACATAAAACAACTTTTCATATCGTGTTCTATCTTACAGGGGAAGTAATAAATACAAAGCAAATATGAGGACCTTATCTTAAGCAATATATAACAGACTATTTGTACCTGTATGAAGATATGAATATTGAATCTTAAGTGGCCTTAAGGCTAGAATGTTCAACAGACCTTCATAAGTTTGATGGTTTCATTTCGGAACCGAGTCGGGTACCGTCTTGCATTCTTGAGAAGGAGGATATCATCTCACATTGATTCAGAGTGCTTAACTGAAATGAAAAGAAACACACCGTGCTTCTCTAGCTCTCTCTCCATGTAGATATCACATTCTCGATGCGACCCTGGGATATGATTAGGGGAGATGAATTTTTGTCACTGCTCTCGAATACAAAAGTAGCTGAGTGATTGAGGAAAATCATGTTATAAGCTACTATGTGAGCCTTGTCTCTGAGTGACATGTATATTTCTTTTCACACCCTCTAAATATATCTACTTCATTCTGAAATTAGAAATATATGTACAAGTTTGAATTACAAAACCAAAATTATAGTAATGCGTATAAATTAAAGCTTTAATATTATCCGTGTAAAATACGATGATTTTGTATCACAGATGTTAAAGAGAATTATGTTAGTGTACACACGGGTTTTTCAAGTACGTGTTATTTTAAATTGCTTTCAAGCGTTTTAGTATCTTTCGTTTGAAGTATTTTAAGTGTGAGTTTCATAATAGTCTGTCCCCAAACTCTTTAAAAGAATGCAGCCTATAGTTTGAAAGCGTTTTGAACGCTCATTATATACAAAAATATTAAACTCTTATAAACATTATTTTTGAAGCTAATATCTCAGTAATTCAATCTACAAATACAGTTTTTTTTTAAATCAGACAAACATTTCAATGTTGAGAATTTAGCAATATATATCTGGCAGAAATGTTAGCATGCCGGGCGAAATGGTTAGCGGAATTTCGTCTGTCTTTAAGGTGTGAGTTAAATTTCCGCCGAGGTGGACTTACCCTTTCATCCTTTCGGGGGTCGATAAACTAAGTACGAGTTCGTACTGGGGTCGATCTAATCAACTGGCCCACATCCCAACAAAATTATGGGCCTTGTGCCTATTATAGAAAAGAATATAAGACATTCTGATGATACAGCATTATTAACAAGCAATAATTGGAAATTACAAGAAATTATTTACATTGCAAAAGAACAAATTGAGAAGGAAGGCCTGTATATGAACATAAAAAAAGACAAAGATGTTGGTTATAAGTAAGGCAGGAAATCTAAAGGGAGATAAATAAAAGCCTGGGCAAATAAAAAGCTCCAAATATCAAGGACAAATTATTAATAATGAAGGTCTCTCTGAAGAAGTTAACGAATAAATCAGGCTAAAATACAATTTCACATTAAATGACGTAACTACATTTGAGGCTAGTGAACTGTTATAGTACACCAGTTGTTCTCTATGTAACAGGAAATCTTCACAGTGTATACATCTATGGAGAAAGACATGAAATCCCCTGAGATGTGGACCTTTTGCAAATTGTGCAGGATAAGCAGGAAAAATAGTAAAAAATCCTGTAGTAACAAGTAAACTGAAAGTCTAACGAAAGTTAAATCCTCTTGAATATCATACTTTGGACATTCAATACGCCACGATTCACTACAAAACTTTAGTGACAGGAAGTTTTAGGGAGAACAAAAGTGTTATATAAAACATTTATCGATTACAACATCAAAGAATGCATTGGGAAGAAGAACCTGGCTCATTTTATACTTACAGCACAACATTCAGGAAACTAGAGAGTCCTTCCAAGCCGACTCCTGGCAGAGGGTATCTACGTGAAAGCAGATGTTTTCGACACAACCAATAAAGATTCTGAAAAAAAGATAGACTGAAACACCGCCCAAAACTAGCAATTAAAATTGTGACTGGTTAGCTTCGTTCCCAAGTTAAATAAATTTAGTCGTATTTTGTTTAATAAAAGTTGAGACGGTATTGAGGGATATAAAACGAAGGCTTTGTAAATAGAAAAAGAAAGAAAATGTCCGGATGAATTGATTGATTTGATCGAGACCACTCTACGACGTATCTCAATGTTTATCATTATAACGAGGAAAAGTACCTGTTTTCATTACATTTGCAAATAATTATATCAGAAGTTAAATGTTCTAATCACTGTCATTAGTTATTCATCTAGATTGCTATTTTACAGTCTTTGAAATTCTAGTGAAGAGTTTATTTCGGATATTTAATAATTATGGTATTATCAGTAATAATATATTAAGGGCTTCCAGCTAATGGATTATAATTTATTGGTGTTGTACTCTCGTGATGAGAAATACAGATGGATTTTAACATAAAAGAAGTGCAAAAAGAAGCAGGTGAGAGAGCATGGAAATTACAATGGATTAAAATTATATAGACTTGTTAGCAGAAAACACTGAAGGTCTGCAAGAGCTGGCAGAGTAAATGCCCGGCTAAGTATCATAGCAACAAAGATCAAGATGCCGTTAATAAGCTCAAACAGCACGAGACAGAAGTGAATCAACTTACCCAATTTTAGCAGTGGTGTAAGCGGTTCTGATGATGTGAAACTGGAAAGACACTACAGAACTGGAAAGGCAGTGGCAGTATACCGGGGTGTGCGTTTCCTCATTAGCGGCGTCCAACACCAGCATTAATGGGATATTTTGTCAATATAACTCCATTGTTCTGCCAGTCGTAATCCATGCCGACCAAGTCCTCGAGGTGCACAATATGAATGGATAAAACACTAAGTATATTCCAAGAAATATGCCTCAGAAAGGGCCTCACGGTCAACTGCAGGTACTGTGTCACCAATCAGGAGGTTCTGATGAGAGCAAGATTACGAATGGTGTAAGAAATTGTAGCATAGCCCCGTTTCCGTCTGGCTGGCCACCTTCTCCGTGAGGCAGATTCGGTAGTACTGATAACTTGGAGATCATCTCTCAGTGGGTATAAAATGGGAACGCCGAAGAATCTTTGGCAGCGGATATTTCACAATGACCTTAAGACAGTCAGAGTTACGTGAAAGGATATGCAAGTGTAACAAATGAACGATCTCAGTAAAGGAAACTTGCTTCCCATTGCACAGAACAGCGAAGGTTACCTGAACAAAAATTAAAAACAAGTAAAATGAATTAAAGTATAGAATTTTGGTAAGGCATTGGAAACTGATTTTGACCTTTGAAGGACAGTGAATATGTTAGGACTCTTCAGCGAACTTTTAGAGTAAGACAACTCTCAGTACTGTTAGAGAAAGACAAATTAGAAACAATTTCTTTTGTGAAAAAATTCGGGGAGAAACAACACCTTCACATATGCAGCTGGAAAGTATACTCAGGTGCATGTTTAGCATGAAAAACTAATGATGATTAATTTCAAGGATATAGAACAAATTTCCCAGGGCATATACTTTGAATATATTGGAATTCGAATCAACAAATATATACAAATTGTAGAAAGAAATACCAATTTAATATAATATACGTTTTGGAGACGTGAATAATTAGCGCTGGAAATTCAGAGAAATTATAAAAAAATGTTCTTAATGTTGGCCGAAATATGTATTCTGCGTGACTACGGATGGACGAAACCCACAAGGTGAATTAGTGCGTCATTTATTAGTAGCAAATAATTCGTCTTCAAAACCAAGAGTTATTCATTTTTGGGTCAGGGGGCGTTGCTATATTTTATATAGCCCGTTTTATGGAAAATATTGAAACTTGCCCAAAATTTCCTAGATACTTTTTACTTCTCATATGTATTCATGCGCGCACACACACACACACACACACACCCACCCACACACACACACACACACAAACACATATGCATATATATAAAATGTTGACTATAATTCATTGAAAGTAATTTGAAGGTATTAAAAACTGTGATTCTACAAAATGGTTTTGCATCGTCTTATATAATATTGTTTTCAAAGTTGGAAAGGCGAGCAATTTCAGGGAAGGGAATAACTTGTTTACCGCGATCTCATTGCTCAAATGGTGCTTGTTCAATCGATCCAGAAATGAAAAAAAAAAGGTAATGTCGACACTAACAGAATTTGAGCTCAGAACGTAGAGACCGACGAAATGCCGCTTAGCACTATTCCCGGCGGTCGAACGATTTTGCCAACTCGTCGCCGCAAATATTATATAATATTAAGTTCATTGGATCCGTACATTGTGATCTTATTTCACCTTGTAGCGCTAAATGGACACTATGCTTAAATAGTGATAACTTATTTACTGCACCTACTATATTAAAAGTATGTCTTAAATGTATTCTTGCATTAAATTTGTCCTTGCATTTTAGCAGTGTTAATATTTGATACTCTATGAAAGAGGTGAAAATAATCATTTGTGGAGAAATGAAATTAGTAATACAATGAAGCTCATAAATACATACCGATGCTGTTGTTAATTATTATTCCCTTCAATTAGCAGTAATCCTGAGTCTTTTTATACCACTACAGTAAAGTCCCTGAGATGTATCAGCTGCTTTCTATGAAATTTTATATAAGAGTACAACAGTAACTTTCGTCACTATATATTGTTTGAGAGATAAGCATATTTTAACCAAACACATCCACGCCTATCCGCCCTAGTTCTCACTAAGGAATAAAAATGTAAGACGTCGAGAAAATATTCCATAATCTATTCTGTGCCAATTTCTAAATATTCGAGCAGGCATCAGTGTTTTACTGGCGCTTATAGAAAGAATGGTAACGTTGATCATGGAGGAATTTGAATTTGCCGGAACAAATACATGATTATATCGTTTATTTGACACTCTAACATTTCTTGTAAATTATCGCATTGCTATTATAATAGCAATGTTTAAAGAACACAACATTTCTGATTTTCGAAAATAGCGATTAAAATGTTCTACTATGTGTCTACGAAACATCAAAGAGACCAGATGCTGCAGTCCCTACTAAAATGTCTATTAAGTTTTGCTGTGAATAAAAAATATATGCAATAGTAAAACATATAAAACGAACGCACGTGAAGTTCTGTTTATAATCAAAGAGAATAGTTTTATCTGCAATGTCTTAGTAAAAAGGAAAAAAAAATATCATAAATCGCTTCATTGGTTATAAGTAGAGATAAACAAAGTTCTAGAGATGCTCGCCTTTTTCATCCACTCAATTTGAAATCAAATTGCCCTACATATGGTGTGTTAGAAGTAATTGAGTGATCTCAACGATCTAAAGAGAGAAGAAATAACATTATACATTTTATAGTACTAATGATTGTTAAATTTGTAATTATGTTTAAAATATGAGAAGTGTATATAACATGAAAGGGGAATAACAAATATATTTGACCTCAATAGCCTAGGTAAGGCCATTTTGATATGTGTGCACTTTATGCAAACGCACACAAACATAAACAAACATACACACATATGCACACATACACACATGTATACACATATACACATATACATGTATGTATGTATGTAAATGGTGTGCAGCTTTCTGCTGAGACATTTTATCTTCAAAACACGACTATATTCCATTTTAATCTGCTAAGCAAAACTTTGTTTTCATTATTGTATCAGACGCATATAATCCGTTTGGATAAATGACTTCCTTAATTCATTATATTGCTATTTCCAGGCTATCTAAACCTCAATATCAAATGTGCACTAGTTTTGGCTTCTGCCATTTTATTTTATAGCGGATACATTACGTTGTTCCATGGTTTTCTCTCTCAAAATATTACATAGAAACATCTACAGAATCAATATTCAATAACTAACAAACGCTATTCAAAACTATTAATATTTCGACCCATACACACTTTTCCAAACACTAATTAACAATGGATAATAAAACAAACTACTAGACTGATTTACTGTTGGATATAAACAGAATTTCATTGCAAGTAGACAGTAAATGTAGAAACTTATACATAACACAACACATTATGTGTTAAAAACTTATACCCACAACTAAAAGCAAAAAATGAATCTCATAAAACAACAAGCAAAACGCATCATGCCAATCAACAAATAATATTTAAAATATCTTTGTTAAAAAGGAACCGCAAGCGTGCAGACATGAGAATCAAGTTAGAATAATCAGTATAATACTGAAAATGCAAAATTTCAACTTATATTAGCTAGTGATTACATACTTTACTTTATAATAAAT